>NC_092365.1:5617964-5892482 GCF_030848805.1 Temnothorax longispinosus | reverse complement strand
TACGTATGATAACTCAATATTAATCCTTAAAATTATCTTTTATTGATTAAAATATGTTTTGTTATATTAATTTTTTCTTTTATATTTAAATAATACATAGGTATATATACAGATCATTATGTGAGGGGGTACCTGTTGTAGTAACCAGTTCTTCTAAACATTTCATTTTTAAAGATACGTTAATTATATGTAAATTGGCTTTTATCTATATCTATTGTCCTGATAAGGATGTATGGAAAGAGATAGATATTTGTAAATTACAGTGTGACCCAACTAATATACCAATACTGGCTCTTCAAACTGTGTCATGTTACATTGGTAAATATTAAAATTTATGTACTTATCAGATGTGAAAGTATAACTTAAAGTTTACTATATATAATATGTATTGCAGATGTTGTTGACCAAGATAAAATGGTTTTAAAAGTTGTCACAGATACATGCAACGTGAAAGGTTGTAATAATATAATAAAGACCTTTTCTAAATCAATCCATGAAGAAAAAAAAATAAATATGGATGGATCCTTCTTTCTAACTCCATTCTTTCGCGAGCCATTCCATGGCGAGCGACCAGCTGGATTATTATACGCAGATCACATAATACGCAACAAGACGTTACACTTGCATAGTATTTCTATTCAAGATCCAAAAAAGTTCCGTTCCTTGTGCTTTACCAGCAAAAACTCAATTAAAGGATTTTTTAATCTTAATCTACTCCATCCAGCTCACTTGCACACGACGATGAACTTGGATCATATTTGATTTATATAACTCATTGATTAAATATTCAATGATTCAATATATCTGTCAGAGAAAAAGAGGAAGAAAGAGGTCAAATAAGAATCCAGAAAATGTAGTAAATGTTGCAGAAAAATTGCAACATTTAGTTATCCTATATAGCTAGAAAGTTTTTTAATCTGCTTCATCCAGCTCACTTGCACACAACAAACGTGAATCATATTTGATTTGCAGTGAAACTCATTAATTAAATATTTAATGATTTGATATATCTGTGAGAGAGCATGAGGAAAAGAGAGATAAATCTAAATAGAAATTCAAGAAATGTTCACATTAGTATATTTTACAGATATTGACCGAAATAAAATATTTTTAAGAGCTACCACACACATTACACATTATGCAACGTAGAAGACTTTATACCTATCGTAATAAATGTTACGTGTCAACAAAAAAATTTTTTACTCTTTATTGCGAATATATGTTAAGTCATCCGTACTATTATTATGTACAAATACCGAGAAACCTGACTCAATCATGTTACACTTGCATAATATTCCTATTCGAAATCCAAGAAAGTTTCGTTCTTTGATCTTAACCAAGAACTCTCTCAGCCAAAAAATTTTTTAATCTACTTAATTTAGCTAACTTGCACACAACGAACTTGGATCATATTTGATTTATGTAACTCATTGATTAAATATCTAATGATTCGATCTATTTATGAGAAAAAAACAGGAAGAGAGATAAATCTAAAAGTCCAGAAAATTATTAAAAGTAGCAGAAACAGCGCAACTCCGTCAATCATCGGATCAGTCAGAGAGCGCCGCGTTCCGGATCTCGCCTTCGTTCCCGTCTCTCGAGAACCCTCCCGGCGGAAGAAAACGATCTCAAGAAAGACTCGTTTGGCACGTCTCCAAATCGAGTGATTTCGGCATAACGGCAAACATTCTATGCGTGCGTGGTTTCTCCACCGATTCGTGCGCGGCATTGCCGCTCATTCATCTCATCAGCAGAGTGCGTGAGTATCAATAAGAGACTTTACATTCTCTACGAGAGTGACCATCGAGCTCATCAAGGGAGCTCGCCCCGGATCACTGTCATCGTGTCGCGTTACGTATGATAACTCAATATTAATTCTTGAAATTATCTTTTATGGATTAAAATATGTTTTATTAATTAATTTTTTTTGTATTTAAATAATACATAGATATATACAGATCATTAAGTGTGGGGTTACCTAATGTAGTAACCAGTTTTTTTAAACATTTCATTCTTAAAGATACGTTAATTATATGTAAATTGGCTTTTACTTATATCTATTGTCCTGATAAGGATGTATGGAAACAGATATGTTTGAGAGATATTTGTGAATTACAGTGTATCCCAACTAATATACCAATACTGGCTCTTCAAACTGTGTCATGTTACATTGGTAAATATTAAAATTTATCCACTTAGTAGGTGTGAAAGTAACTTAAAGTTTACATTATATAATATGTATTGCAGATGTTGTTGACCAAGATAAAATGGTTTTAAAAGTTGTCACAGATACATGCAACGTGAAAGGTTGTAATAATATAATAAAGACCTTTTCTAAATCAATCCGTAAAGAAAAGAAGAGAAATATAAATGGATCCTTCTTTCTAACTCCATTTTTTCGCGAGCCATTCCATGGCGAGTGACCAGCTGGATTATTATATGCAGATCACATAATACGCAACAAGACGTTACACTTGCATAGTATTTCTATTCATGATCCAAAAAAGTTCCGTTCCTTGTGCTTTACCAGCAAAAACTCAATTAAAGTATTTTTTAATCTTAATCTACTTCATCCAGCTCACTTTCACACAACGATGAACTTGGATCATATTTGATTTATATAACTCATTGATTAAATATTCAATGATTCGATATATCTATCATAGAAAAAGAGGAAGAAAAAGGTCAAATAAAAATCCAGAAAATGTAGTAAATGTTGCAGAAACATTACAAGAAACGAAGAGTATAATACTTATGTTCCAATGAATATGTATACTTTATTTTTATTTATCGTGATATTCTATATATTGATTGTCATATTATTCGAGTTATTACAAATAATAAACTTAATAATTGTATAAGCTTTACATCACTTATGTAGTTATCCTAGGTAGAAGGTTTTTTAATCTACTTCATCCAGCTCACTTGCACACAACAAACGTGAATCATATTTGCAGTGTAATTCATTAATTAAATATTTAATGATATTTGATATATCTGTGAGAGAGCATGAGGAAAAGAGAGATAAATCTAAATAGAAATCCAAGAAATGTTCACATTAGTATATTATTTTACAGATATTGACCGAAATAAAATAGTTTTAAAAACTACCACACACATTACACATTATGCAATGTAGAAGACTGCAGTTTAATAAAGACCTTACCTATCTACGTGTCAACAAAAAAAATTTTACTATTTACTGCATTCAATTCATATTTGTACTTGCATGCATAGCGAATATAATATATGTTAAATCATCTGTATTATTATTTTATGTACAAATACTAAGAAACCTGACTCAATTATGTTACATCTGCATAGTATTCTTATTCGAGATCCAAGAAAGTTTCGTTCTTTGATCTTTAAGCCAGAAGATTTTTTAATCTCTACTTAATCCAGCTAACTTACACGCAACAGACTTGGATTATATTTGATTTATGTAACTCATTGTTAAATATTTAATAATTCGATTTATTTGTGAGAGAGAAAGAAGAAGAGAGAGATAAATCTAAAAGTCCAGAAAACTAGTAGGGGAGACCGGGGCTGGTTGTGACATTTTTTCTATAAAGTGTCTCAACTCTTTGATTATGTTGTTCTTATAAATGAATCTAGGCTTGCTAGATTCAGTAACTAATCGGGATTTAAATTTAATAATAATTTTATCTAACCGCTCATTAAAAATTATATAAATTAAAAAATTCTGAAAAAATAGACATGTAACTTTTTATCCCACACCAGGGGCTGGTTGTTACAACACACGGGGTAAATTGTTTTAATTTTAAGATTAAATATTAAAACACAAATATTTGTAAAGTTTATAAAAGTAAGGTTTATTGTAAACAGAAGAAATTAGAGAGTATATACCACAACATACACATTTCTGCTTATTTAGATAACAAGTGCTAGACCAATAGACAAACCTGCGTTTTTGACGGCTGCTTGTCCGGGCTCCTCTCACAAGAACGCCAGCGCCACTAGCTCGCGCGGTATGTCTTCCGACACTGGCGTGATCATTTTCTCTTTCTAACGTTACTATAGCGTTTTCGGTTTACACTCTGCGTTGATTGGTTGGTTCTAAAAGTAAGAGCCAATCACGTTCGACTGCTACTCAGCCGCTTGGTCTGCTAAACGCGCCCATAGGAAGAAAAAGAAGAAGAAAAAGGCCCGGACACACACTTTTGCACAACGCATAATGCGTAAGCATAAGAAAATTGATTGGTCCATAGCAGCTAGCAGTCGCGCTTGAGTTGTGGACCTGTTCGGACGTGTTTTGTTCTGAATACTTCTGAATAAATTTTTAAAGATTGCTGATGCAATCACAATTTCTACTCAGACTTCCAGTAATTTCCACTCAGACTTTGCTACGCAATCAGTGAGTCAAGCTTTGTTAAACAAACAGTGGCAAATCTGGCCGTACTGTCCACTGAAAAGCGGCAGGAGCCCATAAAAAATAAGAAGAAGAAGAAGAAGAAGAAGATGGTTTATGCTTTGTGGCTAACTGTGACCTGTGGCTAACCTGGCTTACCGATTTCGCAGAACTTTCTAAAAGACCGGCCGGTCTTCTCATTTTGCGATTGATCGATTGATCACGTATAATTTTTTCTATTTCTTTCGCACATTTTTCCTGTAGAGAAATTTTACGGCAGGTAAATATCGGCAATGTACATATGTACATTCGTTTTATCTAAGCGAATCTTTATGATAGGTGTATGGTATCGGGACGGTATGTAGTGATAGCAAAGTCAACGCGATAACGTTACAGTTGAATGTAGGTATTTTCAAAATTTACTTATAAAATATTAGAAATGTCTTACATATAACATAGGCATAAAAACCGGCGAAGCGTATTTACACGCATTATGGAGTGTAATGCGAGCAAAGGAAACATCAGCATCAGCGTGGACGTGGACGTGGACGTGGTTGAAAAAACTGCGATGGAAGTGGAACGTGAAAAGTTGACTGCCGATGACAGCCTCGCTATTAGTAAGAATAGTAGTAGCGTAGCACCGGTGATAATTGAAGAACTGGACGAAAGTGCCATCAGCTCAATGGATATGGATATAAATGAGTTTGTCGAGGCAGAGGTATTGCAAATAAAAGAGGTGACGGACGTTGTTCCAAATCGTGCATTCTCTCCGTCGTGTAATTACAACAAGGATATCGTGGATGCGGAAGATCAGGATACGTCGCTAACTGCCGACGAGGAAGATCGGTTAACAAAACAGTTCTTGAACGGCGAGTTAACATTTAGCGAATATTCGTCAAGGATGGATCAGGATATAGATCTGGAGACGATAGAAAGCGATGCGTCCAGGTATGGCTAAAGGCCTTTGATCTTTCAATCATTTTGACAGTTAATTCGCGAAAATTACATTTAATTCTATTTTTAGAAGGACGATCGGATTCGATCACGTCGCTGTACAAAAGATCATGGAACCAAAGCCGCACAAAGCAAATAACGGGCGTCAGAAAAGGAAAAGGCGCGATTTACCGCTGGTTTTGCAAAGATTTATGGGAGAGGCAATTTTACGATACGGAAAGGGAGAAAAGGAGTTAGCGGCTAAAATGTGCTTGGATATCATTAGGTAAGTTCTCTCACGGTTCTATCGTGTTATTGTAGCGTAATTCGCTTGGTTAAAATTTTTACGTACTCGAGCTGCTCGAGTGAGTGCCTTGATTAACATTCTCCATCAATTATTCTTTTAGGCAAGTACCGAGCGCTCCAGGACCGTTTCGGACGTTAGCTACGATATATGAACATGATCAAGAGAAGTCGTTGCAATTTGCTTTAATCGCTGCGTATCTTAGCCCGAAAAATGTAGATCAGTGGATAAGATTAGCTGAGAAGTCAGAGAAAAGCGGCGATATGAAGCAAGCGATTATGTGTTACTCTAAAGCGATTCAAGCCAGTCCAAAGGACATAAGTTTATACGAGGAGCGAGCGCGTCTCCAAAAACAAATCGGAGATAAAAAAGCGTACTTGCGAGGATATACAAAACTGATTCATCAATTGGAAGCCGAAGATTGTGAATCTATAATAAAATACGCAAAGGAATTTGCCGAACGTACTGTGCAAAAGTATAACAACGATGAATTAGCAGCAGTCGAGGATATTTTTACCACTATTTTTACTACATTTGCCAAAGGTTCTGATCATCTCACTACATTAGATGAAGTTAATATCATGACTGATGTGCTAATAGCGCTGAAGCAATTTGAGAGATGTTTACATATATTAGTCAAGTATACAAATATTCAAATACGATATAAGAAGAAAGAGGAGGGAGAAAAAGGGACAACGGCCAACGATCCCAAGTCCGAGAAGAAAGAAGTACGTAGTAACGCGAAAGGAAAAGCTACGTTAGCTCCATCGAGAAACCAAAATAGTGACGAAATAGAGTCTTGCGACGTACCGGATAATGTGGATGTCGAATTGAAAGCCAAATTTCTCGTAATTCTCATCGAATTTAATTATATTTCGATAGTTGAGAAATTGTTACCTAAATTTTGCTTGCGCGGGAATCCAGAGATTAATGGAGAATTATTTTTAGACGTAGCGGAAGCATTGATGGGCAAGAAGGAATTTCAGTGTGCCATGGTTTTATTGGATCCGTTAGTTAAAAGTTCGAATTTTAGCTTGGCCGCAGTTTGGCTGAGGCACGCGGAATGCTGGGTTGGTTGCAATAATTTAGATAAGGCCATAGAATCTTACGAAGCCGTCCGAAGGTTATCGCCGCAGCATTTAGGCGCACGATTAGTTCTAGCCAAGCTTTATAAAAAGTCGGAGCATTACGATAAGGCGATACAAGTTCTCTACCAAGATCCCGAATCCGATACATTAGATCCTGATGTTCTGTATCAAAGAACGCTACTGCTTTTCAAAGTTGGAAGATATGAGAAATACTTTTCCTCAGGAATGTTACTCTTCTCAAGACATTGCGTTAATATAAGAAGGAAGGTCGAATTAAATGCATTGGCACGCCCAACGGGTGTTCGCCAACGGCTCGATAGCCTGCAACTTCTTCGTTTGTTTTGCGGGGAAAGGTTGGAAGATGATAACGCCCCGACGTTTATCGCTAATGCGAAACCGAGCGAGAAAAATGAATTTCTACTTTTCCTACAAATGTGTAAACTAGCGTGTAAATTAAACAAGTATGGTTTTCTTCAAAGATTATGTTTCACCGCTCTGACGTCAAAGAGATTTAAAAAGAGGAACTCTCATATCATCTTTCTGTGCTTGATTTCTTGCATTCATAATAAGGATTCGTTCTACGGATACAATATCGTCCGAGAATTCGTACGTGTCTGTCAAAGGTCCAACTCGTGGAACTTGTTAAATATAATCATTCAAAGAGCAGAAGATTTGAGGCATAACAGATTTATAATGCGATTACTTGGAAGAGACGTGTTTTCATATTTGCATATCATGCACGCAAACAACTGTCTCGTTTCTGGAACTTACAAGTATGCTCTAAACGGCTATATGTCTCTTTTTAAAGTAGCACCTAGTGCACTGTTAGCGTTGTTAATAGGCGTGACGCAATTACAAATGGCATGTCAAAAGATGTCGGCTAAGAAGAATCAGCTTGTAATTCAAGGTACGTGGTATACTACATATACACATATGTAGTACATATATAACATATATCTCGCTCACAATAATATTTGGAGAACATTTAGCATACGTTCTTCTTTCTTTCTTGCCGTGCGTACATTTATTTAACGTAATATTAACGTAATGATATATATTATACAGTACGTATAATAATGTAAGATATATTTTTTCAAAAATTTTCCTTCTGATCTTTATCTTTTTAGCGCTAGCCTTCTTCAAGAAATATATGCAATTACGTGGTAAAGAAAGTCAACAAGAAACATATTACAATATGGCACGGGCATTTCATCAAATTGGTTTTATACCGTCTGCGATTCACTTCTACAAGTTGGTCCTGAAAGAAGATCCAGGAGATTTAGTCAAACAGCATGCGAATTTTTTGGACCTGAGAAAGGAAGCAGCTTTCAATTTGCATCTCGTCTATCTGCAATCCGAAAACCATCTTCTTGCTAGAACGTGTATCGAGAATGACATCACGATATGAATACAAAACTGAAATACTTTGAGTCGTCCAAAAATATGCGATATTTTATATATAATTTCTGCTTATTTAATATGTATATGTACTTATGTACGCGCGCGCGCGTGCGTGCGTCAAGTATAGAGTGCTGTAAATTTTCTAAGATATATAAAATTTTTTTTCTAACAAAACATGAATGTGTTTATTTTTCAACTTGTATTATGTTTAATCTTACTCGCTCATCGTACAATTTTTTTTCTTTCGAAGGAGGACGGAGGATCCAAACTCCCATCTGCCACCTCCGATTGTGAAACAGTCTCACTTTAAGCAATTTACGTTTTTAAGTGCATCTTTGCTGTCGCTACATGTGATTATATGTATGCAACATGGTAATAACAAAGTATATAATTGTTTTTTCAAGATGACGAAAAGAAATTCCATCTTTTAAGGCACACCAGGTTAAAATCCAGTCGATTTAAAGATTTTTCTGTAGAATAATGGCCACTGATTTAAAGACTAAGATTGAATTTAAACAGTTATGTGATACATTGGAAGGTATTGCCAAGGCACATGAAATAAAAAAGAAAGAACAAATTTTGCAAACGTTCATCGACCTGATATTGCAATATAAGAGACATCGATGTATCGCGATAAGATACGGGTTGCTCCGTCGTTTCGTCATGATCGTACCAACGTTTGTCGATCTGCAAGAATTCGCCGTCACCTCATAGAAGTTTAGCAGGACACAACTTCGACTTATGACATTTTTTTAATTTTTATATTTAAATTAAAATTACACAAAGGATTGTGATTTATGTTAAAAACTAATCTTTCCCCGAAAACAAATATCATGCAAATATATCACTGATATTTATTTCAGCTTGTACATACTTCCGGCGCAACCTACTGTGATAAATATTCTAGAATCCTTGGTACAGCATTTCACTACAACGCAGTTTACAAATATTCCAGAGAAACTTTAACGGAATAAAGTGAATAATGCGATAGAGAAAACAGTAAACGAAGTAAATATGTATATGCAGAGAAGTCGCGGACGGTCATCTCCTGTTATACAGGTAAGAAAAAGAGCATTATTTACATTAACTGTCAAAACAAGAAGCTATTGTTTTGTTTCAGGTATTTAATAAATATAGTGGAAATGACGGAATTAGCAAACGATGACATGGGCAACAGTAGCAAAAACAAAAACAATTGTGATGCAAGGGAAGCTGTCCTTAGGCAATTTTACAAAAACCGCATAAGTAAAGATAATGTTAAGTTAGAAACTGAGGACAGTACACCTCAAGAAAAAAAACGCAAACAATTATTGAAACATCAGAAGAAGTATGTATAACAGATCACATAAAGAAATATTTTACTGTTAATTGTATCTTATAAAGAAACTATAATAGATATATGCAATATAGAAATCCATACAAAAGAATTAATAACTTGCGATGAGATATATACAATATTAAATAATTATTCTGTATACGTTTAAAAAAGAATTATTAATAAATGTTAATAAAAAATGTTACTTAACGAGGATATTAAAAACATTTCATAATAATAAGATGAAAATCAATGATATTAATTTAATTTTTGTTTTCTTAGCTATTGAAGTCAAACGTTCAAATTTGTGCTTTTAACTTTTAACCATCATTGCTGTAAATTACTTTATACATGTCGTAAAAAACTATATTTAATTTTCCATTTGGCTTCTTCCACCATCTATTTTTATGTCATTTTAAATTTCCTTTTTATCCTTTTTTTATTCTATTATTTTACGCAAATATATGCTATTTTATGACTCTTACAGACATAGGAATGAAACAATTAATGCTGCACGTGGTATAGTGAAAGAGTATTCTAAATCAAAAATCGAGAATATAGGAGAGGGAAACCATTCGTGGTATTATAGGGTTTACAAAAACGAGCCCACAGTTAGTCGAATGATGCTGTCAGAATGGATGCTAGATCTGCCGCAAGATTTCACTGAAAACTGGGTTATGGTTCCATGTCCAACAGGAAATCGAGTTAGACTGATCTCAGGCTGGGTATCAATTTGTCTCTGCTAATATTTATTTGATATATTTAAATCCATTAAATAGTAATTAACGATTTTTAATCAAGGTGAAACAAGATCATATTCTAGAAAAAACAAACTTTATGATGTCTTTCCTTTAGTACTTCCAGGTGGAAATCTTGATAGTGACCCACATCAATGTGCTGCTGTAGATTGTATATGGATAAAGGATCGAAAACTCTTTTATATATTAGACGTGGTGTTTTGGAGTCAATTTCTATTCACGAATTGAGATGTAATATATATTGCTAAATTGTTACATTAATCTACATTCATAAAGTAATTGATACAAATTCCACTAATGTATAAGCAATGAAGAAGGACATTTATTTATCTGTATTTACACACACATACACGATATATTATCTTAGGCTGAGTTCAGGCTATTCTGGATCAAGAGCAAGTTTGAGGATACACCAGAATTAAAACAACGTAACACTGATACAAATAGCTATCCCATTTTTAACTCTGCCAAATATCGAATGCAAGGAAGACCTCAATTCAGCTTTAATGAATCTTAAGAATGAACTACATCCTTTGGATGGGTTTTTATTTTATCATGACAAAGCTCTATATACTTTTGGATCTACTCCACTTGTAACGTGGTTAAAACCTTATATGTTACCTGAAGTACTTGGAATATTTGTACCCTCACCACTTGACGAAAAACCAGACAATTATATAAATTTTGAACATCACATGCAAAAAGTAAAGGCCAAGAAAAACCAGGATACGACAAAGGACAACATCGTTACCGATTGTTCTGTAAGTTTCTATATAATTATATAATGAATATCAACTTTGTGTATGTGTCGGTTTTTCACTAAATATACTTTTTTCTAATTTTACAGATGGAAATAGAAGGTGCTGAAGAGGTGTAAATTAAAGACTCGTTTATTTTATATAATGACGTAGAATCCGTAGAATTGAAGTATATATATACATGGGGCATTCTTTCTCAAAATAGCCACCCCTCTGCACATTTTATTTTTGAAGATAAAATGCTTTGCGAGATCTCAAAATTTCCGTCGAAAACTCAATTTTTGGATGCCGTATGGCGATTTTCAATTACATTCAAGGGTGGGGCAGTATAACCAAAATATCGCTCAAACCACCTTAAAAAATAGGAAAGTATACAAATAACATATAAAATCTTAGCAGTTTCTATCAAATTCGATGCAACTTTGAAACAAAATGGTTTAAGACATCCAATTAAATAGTTTTCAGACGTTACTTCCCATTATAATCAAAATCAACTCTTCAAAATCACCCCTGAATCACACCAATTCGACAAATTGACAATTATTCTAAAACAAATAGAGTAAAAAAATTTAAATAGAGTTTACGGGCCGTGAAATTCTTTCAGAATATATTTCAATCAAATTCACCCCCATAAGGATCATAACCAATCAATAAAAATCATTCCCTACACATCATTTAGACAACTGGGCAATTATTCACAGGCAATTAAACATAAAACTTTTTTAAGTCTACAGGCCATAGAATTCTACCAGAATGTATTTTGATCAAATTCACACCCATGATGATCAAAATCAGCCCTTAAAAATCATCCCCTAAAAATCATATCAACTTAACTTTGGAATTCTTTTTAGACAATAAGTCATGTTATTTTTTTTTACTAAGATTCAGACATTCTGAAATTCTTGCAGAATATATCCCGAATAAATTCACCTCCAAGCCAATGAAATACAACCCTAATGAATCAACCCTTAACTATTATGCTGGAAAATTTGTAATTATTCTTATACTACTTAACTACAAATTGTATTTATGGTAACTGAAGGCCATAAAATTCTATCAGAATATTTTGATCCAATTCAACCTCATGATGATCGTAACAAACCCTCAAAAATCATCCCCTAATCAACATTTCTAAAACCTGACAGATATTCTTGTACCATGTGACTTAGAATTATATTTATGGTGACCACAGGCAATACATATCTGTCAGGTTTTAGAAATGTTGATTAGGGGATGATTTTTTAAGGTTTGTTACGATCATCATGAGGTTGAATTGGATCAAAATATTCTGATAGAATTTTATGGCCTTTAGTTACCATAAATACAATTTGTAGTTAAGTAGTATAAGAATAATTACAAATTTTCCAGCATAATAGTTAAGGGTTGATTTATTAGGGTTGTATTTCATTGGCTTGGAGGTGAATTTATTCGGGATATATTCTGTAAGAATTTCAGAATGTCTGAATCTTAGTAAAAAAAAATATAACATGACTTATTGTCTAAAAAGAATTCCAAAGTTGTTGATATGATTTTTAGGGGATGATTTTTAAGTGCTGATTTTGATCATCATGGATGTGAATTTGATCAAAATACATTCTGGTAGAATTCTATGGCCTGTAGACTTAATAAAAAAGTTTTATGTTTAATTGCCTGTGAATAATTGCCCAGTTGTCTAAATGATGTGTAGGGAATGATTTTTATTGATAGGTTATGATCCTTATGGGGGTGAATTTGATTGAAATATATTTTGAAAGAATTTCACGGCCCGTGAACTCTATTTAAATTTTTGTACTCTATTTGTTTTAGAATAATTGTCTATTTGTCGAAATGATGATTCAGGGGTGATTTTGAAGGGTTGATTTTGATTATAATGGGGGGTAACGTCTGAAAACTATTTAATTGAATGTCATAAACCATTTTGTTTCAAAGTTGCATCGAATTTGATAGAAACTGCTAAGATTTTAGATGTTATTTGCATACTTTCCTATTTTGTAGGGTGGTTTAAGCGATATTTTGGTCATACTGCCCCACCTTTGAATGTAAATGAAAATCGTCATACGGCATCCAAAAATTGAGTTTTCGACGGAAATTTTGAGATCTCGCAAAGCATTTTATCTTCAAAAATAAAATGTGCAGAAGGGTGGCTATTTTAAGAAAAAATGCCCCATATATATATATATATATATATATTTTATATTGACGAAGATACAGTATAGTTTATTAACATTAATAGTCATTGCAACAATCATACTGTTAATGTATCTAAACCATGTGTTATTATCACAAGACATTAAAATAAGAAAAGATTTATATATCAATATGCACTGTATGAAATATATCAAGAGCCTTGTCGCTGAACAATATATTATTCATAATTCCTATGTTTATTACTTTCATCTAAAAATAAAAAGACATTACCGACTATATGAATGTGTTATCAACTTATAAGTAAGACGATTTTTATATAAAATGAGAAAAAATAAAGATAATGTAAAAACTCATTCTTTTCTCCGTTATTGTTATTCCAGACAGATTAATCCTATGCAGCGTACATAATCCTAACTGCAAACCTCCTAGCATTAACATTTGCTTGTGCAAAACTTCATAAAACATTTTTATGTATTCATAATCAAGAGACACGGCAGTATGTTAACTCTGTTATTTCGATCTTCGATAATGCTGCAAATTAGTAAATAGCGGTATAAAATATGTGCTACAAACAATACTGGATGTTTTTGTATAATTCTAAACGTTAACATTCGTACGCTGATAATATATTTCTCAGGTCTGGAGTGTGAAATTTAATTGTAATTGTATCTGTAACCGGTAATTCTGGCACTGTGTATTTTATTTGAATTTCACCAGAAAGTATCGGTTGATCCTCTTTGTCAGTTGCCATAATTATAATTGGAATCAGCCAGTTTAAGGCCTCGTTAGCTGCTAGTGAAATTACCAAGCAATCAAACATACGACCAATGATAGCATGCACTGCGTCCATACAGCTGCGAGTGCCACGACATAGCAAAAGAGGCAATCTTATGGAATTCTGTATATTTGATTCAGTCTGTGTTATTCTCAAGAGAATAATAATATCCTTTTTTAAATAGGTTTCTCGACATCCTTCTCACGACCTATAACGTCTTATTGTTAGCTATAACTTCAATCTAAAATATATTTTAAGCAAACTTAAACTTTGTTGCATTTCTAATATACATGTTCGAATAAGATATTAAATGAAAGATGAAGAATTAAAATTATGTGTCGATTCTTTTACCGTGATTGCTGGATGATCTTCTTGGTCTGGAGATATTACTTTCTCCATCTCAAATTCTATGTCTACTTCTCTCTGTGACTCAACTCTGTTTGTATTCCCTATCTCTGCCTTTGTCCAAAATGCGAAGACCTTCCCCTACCCAGTCTAACTTTCAATAATCCTCGCTTATTTATTTTTGTGTACATCGACTCCGCAACCTAACCGACGCTATTCTAAATCTTACAGTTAATTGTTTCTGCGTTTACATCGGCGAGCATATTTAAATGCATAACTAATTAATAACACGTGCGGTTTTGACAATGGAAACAGTGACGTTGATTCTTAAAGAGGATTCTAAAGAGAAGCGATTCGAAGTTCAGAAGCAAAAACTGATGGACAAGAGTCTATATTTTGCTGCGCTCTGGTCCCCGGACTATCGAGAATACGACCAAACGGAACACACTATCAATTATCCTCACATTTCCTCGCAAATGCTGCAGGTGAGAAGATTCTAATTTTTGGCTGTGTTCACAGAAAAAAGTCACTCTTTGAGCGTACAAAACATTGATTTTCTTTGTGTGTAACGAATTTATTATATCAAAAATCTTAATATAAAACCCAAGTTTTTAATAAACAAATGTATATTGAAATTGTATCGAGTTTTACCGGCATGAATAATCTTCATTGTGCAACCGAAATAAATGAGTCATAATAATTTTATAGGATTTCATCTATTGGATTCAGCATTATAAAATATTTACATCTGCGACGAGATATGATGAAAAAGAGCTCATACGTCTTTTGAATCTGTTGGATCTAAGCGTTCTGTTCGCAGCAGATAAATTAATAGAAGATATAACCGACAAGCTTGAGAAACACTTTATGTTACCAATATATGCGATTAAAATTTGGTTACTGGCACAAAAATTAAATGTTAAAGTGCTACGAGATCTTTCATTGGATGTCTGCTTAGATCGTTTCAGTGAACTGCCACTCGATTCAATTTATGACTTGTCGAAGGAGGATATTCTAAAATTAATTGGAAACATTAATATAAGAGCTACAGAATCTTATTTGGTTGACGTTACACGCGAGTGGAATAACCGTCATCATAAAGTGACTATATATTATATATTTAAAAATAACATTGAGAGTAATATATATTACTCTCCTATATTAAAAATAGACAGAACTACAAGCCTATATCTCCAATAAATTTCAAATTAAATGATTTTTTAACTCCAAGTATATACATATATATATATATATATATATATGGCATGCCGTTTTACTTTTTAATAGCAAACATTTTTAGTATACAAATAAAAACTAATTCTCCAATTTACAATAAAGAGAAAAATGGTTTAGAAACATTATTATTATGTCTAGGCATAAAAATAATTAATTAAAATTATGTCTAGACATAATTTTAATTCGTCAAAGTAAAATTTAACGAAAATTGGATGGCACACCGTTTTACTTTTCAATAGCATAAATAATATTGTACTCGATATAAAAGTTTCGAAAAATAATTGTCTAAGAAAAATTGCGATTTTTATTAATGAATTAAAATTATGTCTAGACATAATAAAAATTGGACGAATTAAAATTATGTCTACACATAATAAAAATTCGGTATTATTTTTATGTCAAGACATAATTTTAATTTATCTAATTTTTATTATGTCTAGACATAATTTTAATTCGTCCAATTTTTATTATGTCTAGACATAATTTTAATTCATCCAATTAAAATTATGTCATAACATAATAAAAATTGATAAGGCGAGCCGTTTTACTTTTTAATAACATAATAAATATTCCATTCAATACAAAAGATAGAATAATAATTGTCTTAAGAAAAATCGCGATTCTTATTAATGAATTAAAATTATGTCTAGACATAATAAAAATTGGCTGAATTAAAATTATGTGTACACATAATTTTAATTCATTTTTATTATGTCTAGACATAATAAAAATGGGATGAATTAAAATTATGTCTAGACATAATTTTAATTCATGAATAAGAATTGCAATTTTTCTCAGACAATTATTTTATGAAACGTTTATATCAAGTAAAATATTATTTATGCTACTGAAAAATAAAACGGCGTTTCACAGCGTTTTATAAAGAAATGTAGCATTATTATTATGTGTAGACATAATTATAATGCATTTTTATTATGTCTTAACATAATTAAATCTTTCACTTTGCAAAATTTTGAAAAATTGAATGCAATTTCGTAGGAACACATTGAAGGCGTGCATTATTTAAAATGTACAGAATAAATCGCATTTTTAAATTTTGTAATTTACATGCTTCCACAATTTAAGCGTGTCAATTTTTATTATGACATCAGTTATTTAAATTTAGAAGCATTTTATTTTTGCGTTACATTATGAAAGTAAATCACTTTATAAAACCATTCTTAGTAAAGGAAAAAATTTATTCACCTTATTTTTATAAAAGACTATTTCCGTATTACCCACTTTTCTTATTTAAAGCTTAAGAAGGTTTAGATAAATAGTATTTCTTTAAAATATTATCATGTTGAGTCAATAATGCGGTAAACTAAATTTATGTTTCGACACAATAATTTACCGAATAAAAATTCTGTCCAAATATAAAAATAATTTAGAATTTGTATTACGCATCCTGACATTATTTAATTTACTAAATTAAAATTATGCTCAAATACAACGCACAACGTGTATAAAAATAAAACCAGATTTTTATTATAGCAAGACATAATTTTTAATCCTACAATTATTATTATGTCAAGACATAATTAAAATTCAGAATTAAAATTATGTCAAGGCATAATTTTAATTCAACGAATAAAAATTTTATCTAAATATATAAATGTTTAGATGATCAAACTTTGAATTTTAATTATACTCACATAATTTTAATTCATCCAATTTTTATTAGAAAGAATAAAAATTGTATGAATTAAAATTATGTCTTGACATAATAAAAATTGTATGAATTAAAATTATGTCTAGACATAATAAAAATTGGATGAATTAAAATGATGTCTGACATAAAAATAAATCCGCATTTTTATTATGTGTACACATAATTTTAATTCATACAATTTTTATTATGTCTACACATAATTTTAATTTAGCCAATTTTTATTATAATTCCGCATTTTTATTATGTGTACACATAATTTTAATTCATACAATTTTTATTATGTGTACACATAATTTTAATTCAGCCAATTTTTATTATGTCTAGACATAATAAAAATGAATTAAAATTATGTGTACACATAATAAAAATGCGGAATTATTTTTATGTCAGACATAATTTTAATTCATCCAATTTTTATTATGTGTACACATAATTTTAATTCATCCCATTTTTATTATGTCTAGACATAATAAAAATGAATTAAAATTATGTGTACACATAATTTTAATTCAGCCAATTTTTATTATGTCAAGACATAATAAAAATGAATTAAAATTATGTGTACACATAATAAAAATGCGGAATTATTTTTATGTCAGACATAATTTTAATTCATCCAATTTTTATTATGTGTACACATAATTTTAATTCATCCCATTTTTATTATGTCTAGACATAATAAAAATTGGCTGAATTAAAATTATGTGTACACATAATAAAAATTGTATGAATTAAAATTATGTGTACACATAATAAAAATGCGGAATTATAATAAAAATTGGCTGAATTAAATTTATGTGTAGAGATAATAAAAATTGTATGAATTAAAATTATGTGTACACATAATAAAAATGCGGATTTATTTTTATGTCAGACGTAATTTTAATTCATCCAATTTTTATTATGTCAAGACATAATTTTAATTCATCCAATTTTTATTATGTCTAGACATAATTTTAATTCAAAATTTAAAAGAAATATGTGTTTAAACATCATTTTCATTCGGTGCATTAAAATTATGTCATAACATAATTTTAATTCTCAATTTTAATTATGTCTAGACATAATAAAAATTAGATGAATTAAAATTATGTCTAGACATAATAAAAATTTGTTTTTATTTTTGTGTACAGATAATTTTAATTCATCCAATTTTTATTATGTCTAGACATAATAAAAATTGAATAAATTAAAATTATGTGTACACATAATTTTAATTCAACCCATTTTTATTATGTCTAGACATAATAAAAATTGGATGAATTAAAATTATGTCTAGACATAATTTTAATTCATTTTTATTTTGTCTAGACATAATAAAAATGAATTAAAATTATGTGTACACATAATTTTAATTCAGCCAATTTTTATTATGTCTAGACATAATAAAAATGGGTTGAATTAAAATTATGTGTACACATAATTTTAATTCATTTTTATTATGTCTAGACATAATTTTAATTCGTCAATTTTTATTATGTCTAGATATAATTTTAATTCATTATTAAGAATCGCAATTTTTCTGAAGACAATTATTTTTTGAAACTTTTATATTGAGTATAATTTTATTTATGCTATTAAAAAGTAAAACGGCATGCCATATATATATATATATATATATATATATATATATATATATATATACTTACATATCTATTTTTGTTTTCTTATCAAGCTATTATATTTTGTTATACATTGATGCATTACAATTCTACGAATAATAAAATCTCTTGTCTTTGGCAGGATTTTACAGTTCCTTTAAATATCATTGAGAATAAGGAAGCAAAAATTTTACACGGTATTATATCTTGTGAACATAATAACCGTGAACAATATATTCATTGCTGGGATGGTAATGATTTTTTCGAGCTAACTTCATTCGAATATCCTCCAGATATTATCGAACGTTGTTCCGAGACTGGTAATTCTCTTGAAGGAATGCAAATCACTGCCAGAAGTATGCAGTCTGTTTCTTTCTTGTTCTATCTTATGTAAAACAGTATTGTCTTATTTATTTAATTATTATTTTATGTAATCTTTTTTTTAAAGGATACGATTTATATCTTTGTGGCGGAGAATATGGCATTGGCTCAGGAATTTTTAACAAAAATGTATGACGTTATTCTTTGATATCTAAGAAATGGATTCTTAAAACAGAGTAAATATCTTAACAATTAGATAGATGATAAGAATAAGTAGATAAGTAATAGAATACATAGAATGTTATCTGTTAAAATTTTTTACAAATATTTTAGTATGCCATTTGAAAGAAGCCATATGATTACTGTATTTTTGAAAGACAAATTGTATCTTGTGGGCGGTGTGGGAGAACAGGAAAATGCACTGGACACTATTGATATTTATGATATTTATACAGGTGATTTTAATTGTGCAGCTATCACAATGTGCACATTTTGTTAATATTATGTGCCAAATATATATTAAACGATTTATCTATATACGTACATATAATTTAAGCAGAAATTAGTATATATTTTTCATAGAGATTATGTCATAGGATTCCTTTTCATTATTATTATTTATGAATTTAATATGTTGATCCTTAAACTTATCTTTTATTAATAAAAAACATTTTATTATATTAATTTTTGCTTTTATATTTAAACAATGCACAGATGTATGGACACCAGGTTCAAAGATGCCTTATATGTGGGATATGTATTCCGAGGTTCCTAATGAATATTTCATTTTTAATGCTAAATTAATTATTTTTCGAACCTATTTTTTCATCTATTTTCCTGATGAGGATATATGGAGAACCCAAGATGCGTTGTATTCGATTAGATTATATTCTGCGGCAAACGATGTACCAATACTGACTAAAACTATGTCGTGTTATATTGGTAAGTATCGTAATTTATGTGTAGGTGTCAGACAAACTTAAAGTTCACATTAATATGTATTGCAGATGTTGCTGGCCGAGATAAAATGGTTTTAAAAACTATCACAGAGACATGCAATGTGGAAGGTTGTAATAATATAATAAAGATCTTCTCTTATCCAACGAAAAATAAGAGCGCGAGAGTTATATACGATAATCCTCGTGTACGTCAAATATCTTCTGAAAACAATGAAAACAACGATAAATTTTTCTTGGTTCTAATTCCATTTTTTCGCCATATTCGCGAAAAAATGGAGAAAGAACCAGCTGCACTATTATGTTCAGATTTAAATGACATACTACACAACAAGCATACGTTACACTTGCATAGTATTCCTATTCGAGATCCAAAACTTCGTTCCTTGTTCTTTACTGAGAAGAAGATTTATTCTTTACCAGTTAGAAGATATTTTAATCTACGTATACTTCATCCAGCTCACTTGCACACAACAAACTTGTGTAATTAGATTAAATATTTAATTATGCGATATTTCTGTGAAAGAGGAAAAGGGAGAGAGAGATAAATCCAAATAAAAATCCAGGAACTATAAACATAACAAAAATTTCAAAGAACACTTTAAAGAGCGGATAGTACGTCTACATATTCCGATATATCATTTTAACTTTATTTTTATTAATCGTGATATTGTAGTGATTAATCATATAATTAAAAAATCATGACAAATTCTACAAATGATGTATGCTTAATAATTGTGACAATTTTACATCACTTTATGCAAATGCTTCGTGTATGCCTGTGTATATAATTTGTATATGAAATAAATGTTCAATTGTTTATATCTTTTCTTCTTCTTTTTCATTAGACCACTGAGCTTGAATCGAGTCTTTTAGGAAAAACAGTGCTACCTGTACCGTGGCTTTCTCTTTGTTACAAATTGCAATTTTTATGGAACAAAGGTGTAAAGCTTTTAATTCAATCTTCACTTTGGAAAAAAAGCTTTATTTTGAAACTTTAAGTTTTTCGCCGTCAAGAAATGATCATTATCGAGATTCCTATTTGGGAATTTTGGGATTAAGTTTATATTTTGAACATTTTTTTTTCTAATGCAATAGAATATTTTCCTACTCAAAAATTCTTGTATCGATACATGAGGGGTGATAAACCACACACATTATACATTATACAACGTAGAAGACTGTTTAATCAAGATCTTACTATCCTTAATAAATGTGTTACGTGTCAACAAAAACATTTTTACTGTTTATTGCATTCAATTCATATTTGTACTTGCATGCATAGCGAATATATATGTTAAATTATCTGTACTATTATTATGTACAAATACTAAGAAACCTGACTCAATCATTTTACATTTGCATAGTATTCTTATTCGAGATCCAAGAAAATTTCGTTCTTTGATCTTAACCAAGAACTCAGCCAGAAGATTTTTTAATTTACATAATCCAGCTAACTTACACACAACGAACTTGGATCATATTTGATTTATGTAACTCATTGATTAAATATTTAATGATTCGATCTATTTGTGAGAGAGAAAGAGGAATTAAGAGAGAGATAAATCTAAAAGTCCAGAAAATTAGTTAAAGTAGCAGAAATTTTAGAGATATACACCATGCGATTCTCTGCGAGTCGTGATGGTGCCACTCCACTCCACAATATACCTGATGCCTATAAGCTCTTGTCTGATGAGATCGTCGATTAAAACATCGATCAGGGCAATGAATATTGTTATTAAATTTATTTATATACTTAAGGCGACGCGATCGAGCGCTTGCAAGAAAACACGGTTGATAAATGTGGTGCCATTTTGGTAGGGGCACACACGGCCACTTACAAGACATTGCAGAGAACGGACAATATGTCTGCATATTTCGATAAGTTATTTGGATTCACTGTGATTTTTTATTGATTGTCATATTATTCAAAAATCACTACAAATACCAAGTCATATACTTAATAATTGTAATAGCTTTGCATCACTATATGCAAATGCTTTCTGTACATATGTAACAAAAGCATACTGTATATTTTCTTTCTCATCGAGATACTCGATACAAATGCGAACGCTAACTCGGGGACAAGTATGGAAAAAGTTAATAAAAATTACACTTGTAATCTACGTTAGTAAGATAGGACGGTGTAATAACTCGCAACAAGTTCATTTTTAATTATACGTTTTATTTTATCGTAAATTTTCTGACGGAAGCAGTCTTCAAACAAGTAAAACACGACAGTGCGTACCATATGGAATAGGAGGGCACATTGCGACAGTATATCGCGTAACAATACTTGCAAACTCGATCTAACGCCATCGAGGGATTCCTCCGACGAGATTTTTAGATGGTGATATTAAAAAGTATGTTCGGATGTTCGAGGATGCTGGCAGTCTCGCCGGAAAAATCACGTTCGCGGGCGTCGACACCCTATACATGATATCCGTTTATCTCTCTCTTTTTTTTTCTGATGCTACCGCGATGTGCCCATTAAAGATTTGCGTGTACTCGAGTGTATGCCGAGTCGTGTAATACAACAAAGCCGAATATTTTAGCGTAGTAAGTTGCGCGTGCTATCCGTAATGCTGGTGTGCGGAGACGGCGAATTCTCGGATGATTCTCGTCGTGACAGCGAGTCGCGTCGCGACAATTCGCGCAGATCATGCGACATTATGACAAACACACAGGAAGAAAATACAGCGTTTCAGAATAATTTACATACAGAATACGCGAGAGAGAAAGAGAGATTAATATTAGTCTTTCAGTTCTCTCTTTTTTTTTTGTACAGGGACGTCATACACTCTAAAAAATATTCGCCGCGGCCGAGCTGCTCCGGCTCGACTCTTCGCTCGCATCGCATGCATTCCGATTAATTTTCGCGAAAGCAGAAAGGCCAGAATGTGGAAGACGCGGTAACGATCGCTCGGAGATCGTTACGGCGTCCACGAACAGAGCACGTACGAGAGCGGGGAAAATACACTCTTCTTGGAGAACCTATTCTCAGACAAACAGATCCATTCATCGAGGTGTACGCGTACCCTTTAATATTCACGAAGTGACCCAGAAACGTATTCTCCGCAAAGAATGTATTAGAGATGTTCCGATTCGGTCGTCGACCGCGATGATAATCGACGTGTAAGCGTGTAACCCGGTATCAAGATCGATTTCACAGCTCGCCGGGATTGACGACGTTGAGGGCGAACGCCGAGTTCGTCTCACCCTTCTGGCCAATCGCACGCGCTAAATATTGGCCGACGTCGCTAGCCGTGCACGTCTTGATGCCAAACTCGAAGGACGTGCTGCCGTCCGAGCTGAAGTGATATCTGCTGCTTGTCTCGGGGATCGCCTTGCCATCCTTCAACCAAGTCACTGAAACAATTCGTGACATTATTAGCAACAGTTTGGCCGCTGCTTAACGAAACGGTGGAAAGGAGCTAGAAATATATATTATTTACTTATTTAAATTACTTATTTAAATTATAATACTTATTTAAATATATATACTTATTTACATTATTTATTTAAATTATAATAAGGACTATAATAAATTACATAATTAACTTACTATTACTTGCTAAACTATTACACTAAAGTTACTTACCTTTCAAAGGCGCGGTATCAGTCTTGCACGTGAAAGTAACCGACTCGCCTTCACTCACTGTTGCAGACTGCGGGAATGTCGCGAACGCTGGGCTTTTCGGCTCTTCGTTTGGAGCTGGAAGAAATGTAGAAAGGATGAAAATAAAAATTCTATGGATCCTAGTGTCGAATGTGGATTCTTCTGCTCAACGATTTACAATTGTCGACAATTTTCTTACCGAGTACGCTTAACGTGCACGACGAGTAGCTCTCTCCTGCGTCGTTGAAAGCTTCGCACGTGTAAGTGCCGGAGTCCTCGGGGAATATCTCGGCGATGATTAGCTTGTGGATGTTAGCCTCGCTAGTGTATTGGAAGTTCTTGCTGGGTTTGATCTCCTTATTGTTGTGCAGCCACACCACGTCGAACTTCTTCGCGCCGATTATTCGGCAGTTGAGTGTCACAGCCTCGCCGTCTTTCACGTATCTGCTCGTTAAGTGGTCGACGATCTTCGGCGATTTTTCGTCGCTCTGTTTCTTTCTGGCAGCGTTCTCCACGGCTGATAAGAGAAATTGAACTCAGCGACATAAGAAAGCAAAGCGTGAAAGATAAAGTGAAAGACAAAATTAAATCCTCGCTTAAAGCAGATTGAATTACATTAAACTAAATTAAAATTTTTTTACTTCAACACGCGGATAAAATGTGGATGTTCTTACGTTTTACAGTCAGCTTGCAGGATGTCGTGTCACTGCCAATGCTGTTTGTCGCGAGACATGCGTATTCGCCTTCGTCCTCGGGGAATACCTCGTTGATCGTGAGAGTGGCCACCCCGTTCTTATATTTGAGATCAACTATCTCCGACGAGCTCAACATCTACAAGAGAATTTTACCGTACACGTAAGTAATTTCTAATATATATTATACATATACGTTTTTTTCTCGCACGATTTTAGCATTCTTAAGAACAACCATATCTTTTTGTGTACTTTTAACTGAATCGCACGATAATTTTATACATTCAATTTCAATTTAATTTATATTGGATTTTAATTTTAGCAAATGGGTTTCAAACATATGCGCCTACCTTGCCGTCTTTACTCCAAGTAATTTGCGGCACCGGATCGCCGTCGACTTTGGCCGTGAGTTCCAAATGTTCGCCGTCATTGATGGTGAGATTCTTCAATTTTTGAGTGAACTGTGGCGGTCTCATTGAATCGTCCGAGGGTTCTTCAATATATTCATGTTAAAATTAAATATTAAATACTGCATTAAAATCATTCAAAATAGTATATTAAAACGCTTACGAATGAGTTCTTTCGTAGTGCTCCTGGATCGAGATGGACTAC
Source organism: Temnothorax longispinosus (assembly GCF_030848805.1). Classification (NCBI taxonomy): domain Eukaryota; kingdom Metazoa; phylum Arthropoda; class Insecta; order Hymenoptera; family Formicidae; genus Temnothorax; species Temnothorax longispinosus. The sequence continues at coordinate 5,867,579 of NC_092365.1, read as the reverse complement.
CGGTGGTGTCGAGCTTCGAGCCGTATTTCTTTATGCTTCGTTTGTCAGATGAATCGATCTTGACACTGGAGGTGTCCTAAAATCATATCAAAAAATGTATCAGTAATATTATTTCGTTTTTATTTGAATAATCTTATTTTGTTTTTAAAAAATATTACGAAGAATATTCGTACTTGATATATTTCTATGCTTTTATAAATTTAAATACTTAAATATTTATGTTAAATGTTTTTCTTTATACACGCATATATACACACATGTATATATATCCTCTAATTTTATATAAAATTTATGTAGGATATTTATAAAAGGAGAAAAACGTGACACCTTATATTTTCTTTAATATATAAGATTTGATTAGTAATTATTTTATATCATTCCGCATACCTTATATGAAGAGGAAGTGGAATTATGTTTGCCATTGTATGAAGAAGTGGAGCTTGATTGGCCTTGAGTGGTCGTGGAACTGTAGCCGCTGTATCCGCTGGATTTGTGAATTGTCACGATCGGCGGTGGTGCCGGTTTCATTGGTTGCTCGATGAACCTTCGATCTTAGAGCAAAATCACTTGTTATGAGACAACGACACAATACGTTTGCATATATGTAATCTTGTCATTAAAGTTCACGAGAGTTGCGTTTTATTACAAAACACAAGCTATAAAAACATAAAAAAAATAAATGGAAAAGCTAATCCAATATGAAGTGCGTTATATGCAGGATAAAAGGAACGAGTATAATTATGTGTGTAATAATCTAAGGAAATTGTTATTTTTGGAATGAATCTTGATAAATAGAAAATTTTACAGTTATTTCTATTTGAATAATATAAAAGGATTATGAAATATTTTGTATACAGCTAATATGATAGCTGGTTTTACATATTTATGAAAAGCGTACTAATAGGAAAAGCTTGACGAACACAAAGGCAAAATCTATTGTCTATTGTCTAATGCAACACTGCTTTTAATGACAGAGGAAGAGGATGGCAAACAGGGTACACTCTTAAACAGCTCTACCTCCGGAATGTAGGAGGTCGTGTACTAATTTTACTTGCTCCTCCGTTTCTCCAGTGCCTATAAACAAACACTCAATGAGGTCTGTTTCGTTAGCAAATTAAATGTAAATTAATTATACAGATAATATCATCGCCCTTATCAAATAAATTGGAAAGTTCAGAAAACGCAAATACATCTTAATTTAAATAAGATCTATTTTAAATATTCAAAATAAACTTTATAATTTATAATACAGAATTACTTTTATTCTTGGTCAATTAAAAATTTGATCGCAACACAATAATCTCATTTTTTTAAAATAATTTAAAGTAATTTATCTAAAAGTATCGATTATATATTTTTTGTTAATTAATTTAAATTATTCGCGATAATAGTGTATTTATTGTGTTCAACTCCGTGAAATAATCTTTCATCCTTCAATGTAATATCCTTTTTTTGCTTCCTCATAAAGGAAGCTTTTTAAGCGGCGGAGAGCAGGGGCTGGAGGATAGAGGAGGTGGAGGAGCTGAGGGAAGAGGGGATGTGGAGGGGGGAGGACGTGCTTGAGAGAGAAAAAAGAATGCAAAGAGAGGAGAGGTGGAAGGAGATAGGGGAGGCAAAATTTAACAAGTGGTATGGCATGATAAAAGGGCAGGGGATACCGGAGTACTTAAAAAAGAACTGGGGAGAAAATAGGTGGCAGAGGGTGGCTAGATACAGGCTGGGGGGTGGTATGAGGGGGGTGAAGCATTGGATGGCGGAGGAGAGAAGAGTGTGCAGGGTGTGTGGAGGGGGGGAGGAGACGTGGGAACATGTGTGGGAAGATTGTGCAGATTGGGGGGGAGGGAGATCATGGCAGGAAGCGGTGGGGGAGGTATTGGGGGAAGAGGGGGAGGGGGAGAGATGGCTGAGGAAATTAGAGAGAGTAAGGGAGGGAGGAAATGATGGAGGGGAGGGGGAGGTAGGGGAGGGGAGGAGTGAATGAGAGAAAGAGGATGAGTGAGGAGTTTGTAAACGGAAACGGAAGTCCACAGAGGTAGGGAACTTGCGAACGTGTGTGTGTGTGTAAAGATAGGCAGGGCAATTAGTATGTAAGGTTAAATGTAAGATAGGCTAAGGTAGGTTAAGAGATTGTATGTAAAGGGTTGGGAACGTCCCTCCAAAACGCCTTGCAACCCTGAGGGGAGTCAATAAATATATCTATCTATCTATCTATCTATAAAGGAAGCTTTTTTTACTCAATATTTAATAACTTATTCATCTCATACCTTCTACGATGACCACGCAACTAGTTTCATCCTTGCCGTGCTTGTTGGAAGCTACACAACGATATTTGCCGCTATCCTCCGGTTTGCAGTCAACGATCTCCATCGTGACGACGCCGTCGGCGTTGCTCATGGGATAATTATACTTGGACAATTCCTCTCTGTCCTTATACCATTTCACGGTGGGCATTGGATTACCGCTCAGACAGCAGAGCAGCTTGCAAGTCTGTCTGATCTGGATGACACGTGGTCGTAGCAGGAAGGTGAAGCTCGGTGCCGACTCAATCGTCTCCAGCCACACGTTGTAACCAAGCGGTTCTCGTCTGCGTACAGGATGCAACTCGGGCCTATACTTCGGAATTTCTCTCGGCAGTGCTGAAAGAATGAAATGGAAGGATCATATACATAGGAATATTTATTTCTTAGATTTATAAAGCAGTTAAGAAATGAAAATGTTGATCGATATTTAGTATCGACTAGACATCCTAAGTATAATTAGATAATTCACCAAAGTATAAATTAGATATAGAATAAATTACAGCTATCTAAAAGTATCTAAAGATGTTACAAATATTAAGCTACGTTAAAAATTATAATTTTCTCAGAATAACGCTATGTAATCGCAAACGTGTATAAAACTCTAAAACGCTTACGTTGTACATTAAGGAAAACGACCTCCTCACGGTAGCCATAATGATTCTCCGCGCGTATAATATATTCTCCTCTGTCTTCCAACTTGACTCTGTTAATAATAAAGGTGTAATCGTCGCCGTGGTACCGCTTCATGAATTTAACGGATTGCCGTAGCTCCTGATTGTTATGCGACCAAGACAGGGTCGGTGCTGCAATCGCGATCACGCGACAAGTGAACTTCACGCTCTGTCCTTCGTAGGCGAACGCGCTCTGCGGCTTGATGACAAATCTGGGCGCTGCTTGTCGGCGATCTGCAAAAGTATAATTAATTTAAGCGTTGCACATTAGCGAAATTTTAATTATTTTCTGCATTTATCAAGTACTCATTTCAGGCATTTGGTATTAGTGTTATCAATATTTAGTTAAAACACACATATCTATTTCAAAGATGTTTAAAAATTAAACAATAATTGAAACTCCTTTGTTGTTTAAATGTGCTCAATTAAATAATATCTTTATCGTATTAGAATTGGCAATCTATTCGTAGGTATTTAAGTTCGAGATAGACGGTGCCTACTCTTCTCCCATAAAATTAATTATGTATTAATATTTTACTCACCGAAGCAAGAATCGTAAATCCTGTATTTCTCGATTAAAAGTTTCCTGAGCGACGAGTACTCGGCTAGGCGGCCGATGGGAAGGACATACTTGTCCCAGTTCTCGTACTTGGCACGCAATCTGTCTCTGATGCTGAGGTAACGACTGTTGGCGATTGGATTGGTCCACTTGCTATGGTCACCGGTCAACCATGGATGAACGAGGCACTCGTGCGCAGTCATGCGCTTCCTATAAGGCAAAAACACCGCAATGTGAACGAAATAATGACAAAGGACAGCAGAGAGAAAAGAAGACAGATCTGCGAAGGGAACAGTAAAACGTACTCTTTGTTTTTGACGAGTAGTCGCCTGATAAAATCTTTGCCTTCCTCGGAAACATCGCGGAATGCCTCCTCATCGAAGTCCCAGTCGCATGCCTTTACGTTTTTCAGGGTCTCGATGTCGTTATCACCGGCGAACGGCGAAAGGCCGCTCAATCTGCGCAAATAATGCATGCTATTCGATAGATTTTTTTTTTTTTTTTTTTTTTTTTTTTTAATAATGTTCTGTTTTTTACAAATACATGCAAATTATATATTTGATCATTGTAGTTATGCATGATTTGTTTTTGCAGTTATTGCATTTATATCACAACAATACCGAAATAAATCGAATATTTCTAAAGAAATGTGAAATATATAAACTCTAAATATTTATACACAAAATATTTAGAGTTTACTTCAAACAACTTAGGTCATTATTTTTATAAATGAAAACATGCAGAATTGATGATTCCTGCATTTTTTATAATATAGATATCTTTTTTTTTCAATATCCGGCCCTTACATAGTACAAACTATATAGCCATAGTATTAAAATACAATCGCTTGCATACAATCGTTTAAAATTTGTGTAGATTAAAATTGAAATGTTACGTAATTCAATTGTCTCTGAAATATTTTATTGCAACGCAATATATTTTCAGAAAAGAGTTTAATACGCTGCATTTGTTAATAATTACGGAGTGGCAAAAAATCTACTTACAGAACATAAGCCAGTACACCGCAGGCCCACATATCAGTATAAAAGCCAACCGGCTCGCGTTCGACAATCTCGGGGGCGGCAAACTCGGCGGTGCCTGTACTGATCTTCACTACTTCGTTCGGATCGAGTTTGGTAGCCAGACCGAAATCGATCAGTTTCACATTCGTACTGTTACGAGTTTGGCACATGATGTTCTCAGGTTTGATGTCTAGAAATAATTGCAAATTACACGATTAAAATAATACGTTCAACTCTGTACTCGAGTTAGCTGTGCTCATAATACACTCTTATACATAAACGCGCGGCATCCAAAATTAAAAATATAATTTAAGTATAAAATTTGAAAGCGGGTATATAAATTTAAAATAGATAAAACTTTTCGCAGCTGCAAATCTAAATTTACAACCAACAATTAGATTAATGGGGTTTTGTTTATTTAATATAATAATAAATTCTTAAATGCAAATTTTTGAAGAAGCATTTCAATTTTCGAAATTTTATAAGAACATTGCTTTAAAGAATATCTTGATAAATTGCGGTGTATTTTATTGGTATTGAACGTTGATAAATTAATAGATAATTTATTTTTGACTAAGAATGTATTGTTAATTTTTTAAAAGAATCTTTTTTCAAATGTATAATAGGCTTAAATTTCTATATTAAAGTTTAGATTGACAAATAATTAAAATCTGTACTTCCATAATAGGTGTCGCAAGAAAGTCGTTAAAATATGAGTCTTACCGAGGTGAATAATATTCTTCTCGTGCATATGCTTTACGCCCTCGCAGATCTGCCTCATGTAATTTATGACTTCCGCCTCGGACATGGTGTAACCCTCAGCAGTGATCCTCTCGAACAGTTCGCCGCCGGACAGGCTAACGAGACAAATGATCGAGATCAAGGATAACGCAAACCCGTCACAATCCGCCGTCAAATTTAACAGCAAACGATTCTTCTGCCCAAAATGGATACTTACAACTCAAAGATCAGCACCATCTCGTCGTCGTCTTCAAAGGCGTCGTGCAGGTTGATCAATTTGGGATGATGCAGGTGATTCATGATGTCGATCTCCTTCCTGATCAGCTCCTTCTCCATCACGTGCGACACCGGGATGAACTTGGCGGCGAAGATGTTACCGGTGGTCCTCTCGCGGCAGCGATGCACCACACCGAACGCGCCCGTGCCGATCTCCTCCAGGATGTCGTACTTGTCGTAAACCGACGTGTGCTTAATCTCGACCGGCTGCGGGACATACTTGCTGTACACGTCGAACACGAACTGGTCGTAGTCGCGCGGCTTCTCGTCCTCGCGGCCGCGTATCTTCTTGCCGCTCGCGTCCACCTCGTACTCCTTCTTCTTGAACTCGCGCTTGATCACGCCCTTCGTGGTGATCAGCGGCGTCACCTCGCTCGGATCGGAACGGCCGTAGATGTTCTCCGCGCACACCCGGAAGTCGTACTGCTGCCCAGGACTGAGACCGGTCACCGCGAGCGTGCAGAAACGGGTGTTGCCGGCGCGGATCCAGGTGCTCATCGGATGCTCGCGTTTCTCCACCACGTAGTTGGTGATGTTGCTGCCACCGTCCCAAACCGGTGGCTTCCAGCTGACGGCCAGCGAGTCGTGGCCGACGTTATCAACCTGCGGGAACCTGGGCGGGTCCGGGCGATCGCTGATCTGGATCTTGATGATGGCCGTGTCCTGGCCGAGATCGTTCTCTGCGGAGATGCGATACGGGCCGGAGTCCAGGCGGCTGCCGTCGCGTATCGTCAACACGGCGTGTCGCTCCTTCACCTCGACGGCGTAATGCCCGCCGGACTCGATCACCTCGCCCTCGCGCACCCACGTGATCTTCGGCTTCGGGTAGCCGGTGAACGGGATCTTGATGACGACGTTCACGCCCTTGTCGAAGAAGGCGGTGTCGCGGAAACGCGGCGGCACGTTCAGCTTCGGCGGTGTCTTGATGAAGAGCTCGCCCTTGGTGGATTTCACCCCGCATTTATTCGCCGCACGGCAGAAGTACTCGTCGGCGTCCTCGCCGAACACGTCGTGAATGATGAGATTGAGGGTGTCGCCCTCGGAGTAGATGTTGTAGCGGCTACCGCTCACGATCTCGCGGGCGCCCTTGAACCACGTGATGTTTGGCTTCGGCGTGCCGATGATCTTGCATTGGAAGTGAGCGTTGTGATTTTGAACGCAATTCACCTGATCGAAAAAATGAGAAGTTAATTATTCTTGCATTCTTGCATTATTTTATATATATATTTATTTAATCCTTGCCTATAGCGGCTTTGGATGGACTTCCGTACATTGTTTTACATTTTTCTTTTTCACACATTTACATTGCATTATATTTTATTATTTGATGATTTGTTATACCTTATTTAAATATATAGACTTTTTAGATGAACAATTCTTAATAAAGAAAGTTTGACACTCAAAATATAAAACTAAAAGTCAAATAACAAACTAAATTCAAAATTCAGAATTTAAAAAATTAAACTTAAAAAACTAAAACTTTAAATTCAAACTTTAAATAATCTTATTTTACATTAAATATGTAATATTATATTATTCTTTAAATATTTGCTATATCATATATGCATTATTTTAAATCTCAGTTATAATAATTACTTATAATCAAAGCAAAATTAAAAAAATACAAACCTTCTGAAGAGGTTGGATAATCTCCGGAGGTTTCGCCGCTTGTGGATCGACGATTTTCACGGAGGTCGAGGCCTTTGATTCAGGGCTAAGTCCTGCAACGTTTTGCGCAAACACCCGGAACTCGTATTGCCTTCCTTCGATCAAGTTGCTGATATTGATTTGCGTCGGCAGGCAGATACTGACGTTCACGCGCTGCCATGCTTGACTGCCGACCTCTCTCTTATCGATCCAGTATCCCTGGATCTTAGAACCACCATCCGTTTCCGGTTTCTCCCATGAGAGATTGACGAAGTCGCCACCCACCTCGATGACCTTGGGCGTACCAGGCGGTCCCGGTGGATCGAACGGCGCCTTGGCCTTGATCGGGTTGGTCCCCTCCAACGGCGGGCCCATACCGTTGTCGTTGGCTGCCATCACCCGGAAGAGATATTCTTGACCCTCGGTGAGACCCTGCACGACGAAGGTGGTGTCTTTGCAGAAGGATGACACGATAATCCAGTGCGTGTGGCTGACGTCGCGACGCTCCACCACGTAGTGAGTGACCCGAAGACCGCCGTCGTACTTGGGCGGGTGCCAGGACAGAGTGCACGTATGCTTGTCGATATCAGAAACGTCAAGCGGTCCGGTCGGCGGTCCAGGCAGCCCGGTGATGTACACGTTGAAGGATGCGCTGACGCTGCCGCTGTCGTTCGAAATAGATAGATCGTACGTGCCGGCATCATCTTTCTGGATATCCTTGATGAAGATAATGAGGTATTCGTCGAACACGGTGTATTTGATGTGCGTGGTTTCCACGATCTGGCGACCATCCTTCTTCAGAGTCACGTCCATCGGCTGATCGCCGCTGTAATAGATCTTGATCTTCGTGTTGTCGCCCTCCGGCAGATAGAGATCGCCCGGCATGCGCTCGATGCGCGGCGGCGTGCCGATCTTCAATCTGCACGTGGTCGCGGCGACGCCGAGTGGATTCGAGATCTGACAGCTGTAGTCGCCGTCGTCCGCGTCCCACACCTCGGATATCACCAGTCTATAGATACCGTTTATTGCCTCGGCGCGGAAGCGACCACCTAAGGTGATCTCGCGGCCGTTCTTCAGCCACCTGAACAAGTTAAAATTGTAATATCAGCTCAAAGTTAATAATATAATTAATATATTATTTATTGATAAAAATATAATATAATAGTCATTAAAAGATTTTTATTTTCTAATAAATACGATAGAACCATAATAAAATAGTCTAGAAAAGAAATAAATCTTAGCTAATCAATTTAATTGTTGTGATACTCAGTCCTGATTTCATTTTTGGAATAAGTTTTATCTAATAATAAGTAATGAAATTATCAAATATTAAATAAATGTAATTTCTGCTAACCTGGCGGTCGGCAACGGTTTACCCGTGGCCTCGCATTCGAGGACGAGGGTCTTGCCAAGCGGTATGATCTGACTGATAGGTAAGTTTCTGATGAACTCCGGTTTCTCGCCACCCTCGACCTCGCATATTTTCACAGGGGTGGTGCACGAGCTTGGCTCGGATCTGCCAGCGGCGTTCACCGCGAAGATCCTGAACTCATAGTCACCCCGCTCGATTAGGTGCATGACCGTGTACTCGGTATCGACGACATTGTACTCGTTGCACTTGGACCACATCGCGCTGCCCACCTCGCGCTTCTCGATCACGTAGCCAGTAATTCTACTACCGCCGTCGGACACGGGCGGCTCCCATCGTAGATCAACATAGTTTTTGCCGACCTTGGTGACCTGCGGCGTGCCAGGTGGTGACGGCACGTTGAACTTGCTCTTGAGCCTAAACGGCGTGGACGGCGGACTCGGCTTGCTAAAGCCGGCGGCGTTCTTCGCGCGGATCCTAAACTCGTACTCGTGGCCGCTCATCAGGCCATAACACACGTACGTGGTGTCTTTGAAAAGGTAGTCGTTTGCCACGCGCCATTGCACGTCCTCAGCTGGGTCGCGGAATTCGATCTTGTAGCCCTGTAATTAATATTTTATATTAATGTAGTGTAGATAGAAAATACACTCTCTTAAATTCGTAGTGTCAAATTATACTCAATTTAAGTCATTTTTAACCATTCCTATAGGTCGCAATTACCCCTCAATACGTCGTTAATTTAAATACAACAACGTTAATTTAACTAAAGTAATGGAATTAAAATACTGTTTTATATTAAAATAATAAATGTTGACACACACGCACACTCGGTTATAGTTAAAAATAACAAAATGTAACTTAATTTAAAATATTAGTTTAAATTTTGCGATCCTTTAATATTTATCAGTGTATAATATATTATTATATATTATTATTATTATATACATTATTATTATTTTTATATTAAGATTGTCAAAACAATATCAACTTTGAAAGACCGTTTAAGATAAATTTCGAAGTTCAAAAAATTCATGCGATGTCAATTGTCTACAAGTTCCATATGTTCATAATATTCATATCTCGTAGAAATGCATTTTCTTTTTTTACACACCTGGATACGAGAGCCACCATCGGACAATGGTCTCGTCCAGACTACCGTGGCGTTCGAGGTATCCCAGTCAATGACTCGTGGCTGTCCGGGCGGATCTGGCACCGTGAACGGGAATTTGGCTGTTATCGGCTCGTCAGCTTGTAGCGGGTCGGATATGCCGTATTGATTCTCCGCTCTCACGCGGAAGTTGTACGTGCGATTCGGCTCCAGACCGATCACATCGTAATGCGTGCTCCTCGCGAAGCTGCTGAGCTTCACCCAGTACTGAAAAAAAAGTGATGAAGATATAGACATCCATACGATGTTGCGTTTTATGTCGTAAGGAAGAAATAATATTATCTTTTTTATGATCATTATTTAGAATTTTTTAAGCTAAAAAAAACTTACGCCGGCCGGATCCAGTTTCTCGACGATGTAATTCGTGATTGGCGAACCACCATCGTCGAAAGGCGGCTTCCACGTCAGCGTGCAGGTTTCCGGAGTGATATCGGAGATGTCCAGAGGCGCCAGAGGTGGCGACGGTTTGTCTAGAAAGAAAATAATCTTATAGTATAACCCGCAAGTAATCAAAGAATTTAGTTTAAAAAATTTTTCGATGCTACTATTTTATTATTACTTTTCAAAATATAATTGTCTGGAACTTAAATTCAAGGTGTAATCTAAAAAAAGATATTGCGGGTTAGAAATTAATACGTATTAATATAAAGAAATTTACCGACAACGAGAACCTTGCACGAAGCGGAGTCCGTGCCGACGGTGTTCGTCAGATATATCGTGTACGTGCCGGTATCTGATCTCTTTGCCTTCTTATTGATAAACTGTGAGGCCACATCGGTCGTCTCGAATTTGATTCTCTCTCCAGTGAGAACCTCCTCGCCGTTGATAGACCAATTCGGTCTTGGTTTAGGATTGGCCGTATACGGCACCGTGATGGTGAACGGTTCTCCGGCAATCACGGTCATATCGCGGATGCTAAGGTCACTTGTGATCTTCGGTGGGACTGTAACAACGATTGACATATATTGAACTATATATCCAAATCTCACCAACTTATGAAAAGTTGCAATTAATGATAAAAAACTTGATTAAAGAAAAAATCTAAAAATTTTTTCTTTAAGTGAATTAACACACAATATGCTAGTTAATTAAAAATATTAAATTAAAAATTGTAATCTATACGTAATAATATTAAGCAGACTCTTGTAAATTAGTATTTTTAAACTATTAAATTAATTAAAATTCTTTATGTACAATAAAAATTTTTAATTATATAATAATTTTAGCATTTTTACTACACAAAATATAGTCTTTTTTTACAAAACAAAATACTTTTATGTAAGATATATGTGTATTTACATGGAGCAGCGCTGGCACGAATAACGTCGGAGTTGGAGCTCCATGGTCCACGACCGGCGGCATTTTCCGCTGCTACGCGGAACTCGTAATCATGATTTTCAATCAGTCCGGTAACCCTATGAGACCGATGAAAGAAATTGTTAAAACATCTCGTTAAAACCAAAGGCGCATGTAATAGTTTGAGAGCATGTAATATAGTATAGCTAGATCGCTCACTTATAAGTGGTGTCGTGCACCAGAGACGGAGTGGCCTTGACCCATTTGTCTTCGTTCAGAAGACGTTTCTCAATGACGTATCCGAGGATCGGCGAGCCGCCGTCGTGACGAGGCTTGGTCCAGGTAATGGTAATGCTGTCCTCGGTGGTCTCCACACCGCGAGGTGTGCCGGGCGCGCCCGGCGGATCGAACGGATGTCGCGCCTTGATCGGATCGATCGTTGTCGCTGGATCCGACGTGCCGTACTGGTTCTCCGCCATTACTCGGAATTCGTAGACTTGACCGACCGTCAAATTCCTGACCCGCACAAACGGTGTCGTAACGTAGCTGCTTACCTGCAAAAAGTTTCTCTCTCTTTTTAGAATCTCTGATATTATTTTCAAATCAATTTTTATGCTAGTTTTTCAAATTAATCTTTTCTTTCGTTTTTTTTTTCCCATTAATTATGATCTCGATATAATATTTCTTACTTTGGACCACGTGGCGGCCTTCGGTTCCTTCTTCTCGATCACGTAGTTGGTGACATCAGCACCGCCGTTGTCCTTGGGTGGGTTCCAGAAGAGGGTAAGGGCGTCACCGCCAAATTCATCCGCGCGCAGGTTTTCGGGTGGGCTAGGACGATCGAGGACCTTGACATTAACGGTCGCCGTGTCAAAGCCGGAAGAGTTGCGCAACTGAAGTCTGTACTGCCCTCCGTCCGAACGTTTCGCATTCTTCACTACCAGGCTGCAGCAAAAAATTAATCAGTAATACGTGTAATATTATTACGTACCATCATTAATCACCGCAACACGGTGATGAGAAATTTTAAATTTAGATATTTTATACAGTAAAAAATCTCTTCTCAACACAATTATGTAACATAATTATCAAATAGTCTCCATCAAAATATTTTAATTATGTTCTCTAAATGTAATAATAATTAGAGTCTAGTATTAAACTTAAAAAAATCAGTTTGATGGGTAAATTGATACAATCTATATATCTGATTTTGATCCTTTTCTCAAAAGTTTATAATAATTCCAAAAGCACATACCTGGCGAAGTCATCGGCCAGCTGTTGATGCACACGTGAATCAGTTTCATCCTTAACGACGTCGTTGGCGAACCACGTGGCGGTTGGTTTTGGGAACCCAATATAAGGCACGTGAATAGAGAAGTCCTCGCCGGCGCGAACGGTGATGTCGCGAACTCCACCGAGGTCCATGACTGGTTTGTTAGGTTGCTCCTCGATGACGATCGGATTGCTCGGTCGGCTTGGGTCGCTGCTGCCGACGTCGTTCACAGCAAACACCCTGAAGAGATACTCCTCACCCTCCTTCAACTTCGGCACAGTGTATACGTTGCTCGGTACAGGCGCGCCGTTTACGTCTGACCAGTCATCATCACCCTTGGCCTTCTTCTGGATGATGTATCCTCGAATCTTCGAGCCACCATCGCTTCGCGGTGGTCGCCAGCTCAGGGTCACCGAATCCTTAGTGATCCTGTCCGCCTTGGGTGGCTCAGGCGCGTCAGGACGCACTGCAATAATAACGGCAATATAATTAAATATTACAAAAGATTACATAACAATTAAAATTTATAACCACTTAATAATTATAAATAAAATTCAGAATTGGAACTAATATTCCAGATTGCAAAGAATTATTTGTTATAATAATATAATAATATGATTGATTGAATAATACTTACGACGTTGATGTCCGGCTGTAATCGGTTCAGTGGGCTTGCTGGGTTTACCAGGTCCAGCCTCGTTGACAGCGATAACTCTAAACTCATATCGCGAACCTTCGTGAAGGTCCTGCACGGTGAACGTCGTGTTCGGCGTCGGGTAGTTGTTCACCTTCAGCCATTCGCCGCCACGCTCGCGTCTCTCCACGTAATAACCTGAAGAAGATAATGGATATAGTGTGTAGTCATATGTAAAATATAAATTTCAACAGTTTTTATTTAAAAAATAAAAACATTAAAATATCCATTATATTTAAATATTTAATAATTTTGAAAGTAATTTTTTAAATCATAGATTTAAAAAATTGATATAAAATACTTAATATAATATAATATAACATTAAATAATAAAACCTTAATCTTTGTTTATATATAAGAGATATATATATAAAAGATAATAATTATAAAATAATTTATTGTAATAAGTTACCAGTGATAGGCTTCCCTCCGGTATTTATAGGCGGGTTCCATGCGAGACTGCAGCTATTCGGAGTGTAACCAAGGATCTCAGGCTGGCTTGGCGCATCCGGCGGATCATACGGACTCTTGGCGATCACGGGTTTACCTTCCAAAGGTTCTGATACACCGTACATGTTTTCGGCGCGGACCCTGAAGACATACTTCTTGCCTTCGGTCAAGCCCTTCGCCGTGAAGCTCGTCCTGGGAACGTATCCAGGCACTTGTCGCCAATTGTCAGAACCGTAATCCGAAACTTCGACGATGTAATTCGTGATGTCGGATCCGCCATTGTCCGCCGGTGGATTCCAGGACAAGCCGACGGACTCCTGCGTCGTGCCGGTGTATTGCAGAGGGCCCTGAGGTGGTCCAGGCTTGTCCACGACTATCACTTCGATCTCGGCCGAATCCTTTCCATGCTCGTTCGACGCGGTCACAGTGTACATGCCGCCGTCATCTCGGACGGACTTCTCGATCAGTAGCTGCGTTCGATCGCTCTTAGTCTCAGTCTGAAGATATAATAAAAATGAGAAAATACACGCGGAGACAGTAACAAAAAAGAATAAAAATTGTAACAGACTAAAATATACAAAGACTGAGATAAGAATTAAAAGAAATTCTACGAGAAAAACAATATATAAAATTTATGCTCTATTAAACACAAAAAAATATAAATAATATTCTTTTAAAAGTGGAATAAAATTCTTATTAACAAATTCTTTACAACAATAATTAAAATTATATAATACGTCCCATTTTATTGTATTGAAGTTAATATGGTAATTTAATTTTGTAACATCTATTTTTTGCTCATTTATTGGCTCTAATCACATTACAGTACAATAAAAATTATTTAATAATTTAATTTAATCTGTAAATTCCAGTCTAATTAATTAACTTGATAGAAAACGCGTTATCTTTATTGCAATCTCAAAAACAAATATGAAGATAAACTTACAGATAGGCGAAGAGTTTCCATGAGTGACTTTCCATCCTTGGTCCATTCGATCTTCGGCGTGGGCGCACCGGACAACGGTATGTTGACGTTGATCGGTTCTCCAGCGCGGACCTTGATCTTGCGCCCGATCAGAGCGTCCAGATGAAGCTTCGGTTTCTCCTTCATGGGTTTAGCTGTGAATACGGACGAGGTCTCGCTCGGTTTTCCAGCGCCTGCGGCGTTTATGGCCGCCACGCGATATTCGTATTGATGACCCTCGGTCACATGGTCGTCGTAATACTCAGGATATCTGACCGGCTCCTTGTTTTGCTTTATCCAACGACCTGTAGCGCGATCGCGACGCTCCACGTCGTAACCGATGATCTTGGAACCGCCGTTGCTAATGGGCGGAGTCCATTTGATCTTGATGTGATCTTTGTCGGCGTCCACGCATTCCGGCTTGCCGGGTTGTCCAGGAACCACTGAGCAATTAATATCGAATATAATAATGCGTGAACAAAGAAAGAGAGCAATAAAAAAACATTTGGTCAAACATAAATTTCCGCGCGTGTTTATTTATAATTTACAATTACATATATTCGAAATTTTATTATATTAATATATTAATCTTTTAAATGGTAATTATATTTAAAAAAGCTAGAAACAATAGGATAGATAAAGTTAATATTTTATTAATAATACTCACCAAATTGATTCTTGGCAACAACAGATCGATCAGTAATCAATGGCTCGGAGCGACCCTGAAGATTTTCCGCGGACACACGGAATTCATACGTGGTTCCCTCAAGCAACCTTGGCACAGTCGCATGATTAAACTTGGGATTAACGTGTGTAACAGCTGGTACCCAACCGCCACCATGCGTGAGATCGCGTTTTTCGATGACGTATCCACTGTAAATAAAAAATTGCAAATAGTCGTGTCATTTTACTGCTTTCCTTAGGCCAGAAACTTTTGGATCTTACAACGTATAATTTTTAATACGACAAATCTGCTACATGAAATTATAATTTCATAGTTATAATTCTAATAAGAGAAATCACAAAGAGAATTTATAAATTAAAGTAAAAATATATGGAAGATATACACAGCTAAAACTGGATTAAATAAAAGTATATGTATCGCAAAAATTATTCGCGACGCGAAATTTATTTCATGGATGACGTTTTCCAAATATTAAAAATTTATTTACGTAAGTTCGCTGCCTCCATTATCCTTAGGTGGCTTCCACGAGAGCGTGACGGACTGGCTGGTGATTTCCTCGTACTGTAAAGGACCTTCCGGCGGTCCGGGTTTATCTAGAACGGTCATTTGGAAGCTGCCTTCATCTATGCCGCTGCTGTTCTTCAGCAATAAATGGTACAATCCCGAATCGGATCTCTTAGCGTTGACGATGTGCACGATCGTGTGATAGCCGATCGATGTGATCGTCGTCCTGTCGTTGGAAGTCAATTCGTTGCTTCCTACACTCCATGTTGCCTCCGGCGTCGGTTCGCCGACGAAGTCGATATCCACGTGGAAGATAAGTCCAGCCTTGATACGAACGTCCTGTAAGGGCGTCTTGATCTTCGGGGCCACTAAAAAAGTTGAAGGAAATTGAATACAACGATGTTCAACGCAAATAAATATAGTGTTGCGTTCCTAAAGTTTCGCTAATTTATATCTCCCCGTATAAGATCAACTGGACCAAGAAAAATCAATAATCTTGGTCCCCTATACTTTCTCTCTTTCTCCTTTAAAAACGCGACAATATATATATTAGAAGTTTTGAATATAAAAGATATATAAAACTATATAAAATATTAATTAATAAAATCTATTTTGGAAAATGTAATTTACTGCTTCTTATTATAATTTTTAATCAAATCGTCGCTTTTTAAACGAATACTATAGAAATTCACAACTTACGGTAACGAGGTTTGGCAGTGACGAGATCGCTGGGTTCCGACGGTTCGGATTGACCGGCGGCGTTGACAGCGATCACACGAAATTCGTATTCTTGACCTTCTGTCAGGTCCGGAACGGTCGTGCTGTTTTGACCAGCGGGCACGTGCACAGCATTCACCCAGTAAGGACTGCCTTTCTCCTTCTTTTGAACGATATAGCCGGTGATCGGTGATCCACCATCGTTCTTCGGTGCTGGCCATTGCAGATCCACGTGGTCCTTGTCCCAATCCGTGATCTGCGGCTTGCCAGGCGCGTCCGGTTCATCTGAAAATCGCAGACGTATTTATTAACAATAATATCATTGTTTCTTTTTTATTAAATATATCTTTAGTTTTTGGGTTTTACAATGTGCACAAAGTTTAGAACTTTTATATGTCATTTTTATGTAGATTTGAAGTATCTTTTTTTATCAAGTCACTCACCAAACTCGTTCTTCGCGATGATGCTTCTCGTGGTCTCGAGCGGATCGGACTCTCCGATGTTGTTGACAGCCTTGACGCGGAATAGATATTCCTTGCGATGAATCAGACGGCTGACCTCATGGCTCAACACCATGCTCATGCCAGCGTCGGACCAAGTTCCACGGGACATGTCCATCTTCTCGATGACGTAGTGCAGAATGGGGCTGCCGCCATCGTCGAGAGGATGTCCCCAGGTCAAGTGGCAACCCTCTTTGGTGACATTGTTGACGTCCAAAGGCTTCTCCGGCGGTGCCGGTCTATCCAGGACAGTGACTCTCGCGCTGGCGCTGGAAATTTAACGTCATCGTTTGTTTAACTAATAATCATCAAGAATATAATAAAATTACACTGATAACGTGCCCAAGTTATATTTATTTATTTAAGAATTTCCTTAATTTTTAATATTAAAATCTTATTACTCATTTAAATCATCTTCGTTTGTTATTATTATTTTAAATCATTAAAAGTAAGTTTCAGACGTAACAAGATGTTATTTGATGTAAATTGATTTACTCAAGATTTCTATGCTATCCGAATTAAATATGTCGTTAAAGAATAAATATCGAAACTACTTTCTACATAATTATAATTATTTGATTTGTCACGTACCTAAAGTTACCGTGCTCGTTCTCCAAAGTCAGAGTGTAACGTCCAGTATCACCACGGACAGAGAACGGAATCTCGAAGGAAGTTTCAGTATTGGTGGTAAACATCTCGTGTCGAGCATCGGCCACAATCTGGACGCCATCGCGAGTCCACGTTGCCTTCGGTTTAGGTGACGCCACAATGGGAATATTGTAGCTGATCTTTTGACCGGCGCGAACCACCAAGTCGTTCAGCAAGTGCGTGTCGAACGAAGGAGCAACTGCAATTAATAAAACGAAATCATAAGTGCAATATCGATAACGGAGGAAATATTTTCAGTTGTCTTAAAAAGCAAATTACCAAAAAATTCTTTCTTTTTAAGAGAAAGACTTTCATGCAAAAAAATATATATCCACATACGTGAAAGAATGCTACGTGTATTTTATAAAAATACATTTTTGTAACAAAACTCCTCCTAAAATAATTTAATTATTTCGTGCTGTTAATTTCGACAAAGGTTCGAACTTACTGAAACGAGGTTTGGCAACGACCGGCGCGGACGCGTCGGACGGATCGCCAGGTCCGCCCTTGTTGACGGCGATGACTCTGAACTCGTATTCCTGACCCTCGGTCAGATCGGGTACTCTGGCGCTGGTTTTGTTCCCGGGCACCTCGGCGGCCTTCTCCCATTGTCCAAAACGAGGTCGTTTCTCGATGATGTAACCGGTTATGGGCGATCCACCGTCCTTCTTGGGCGGTGCCCATTCGAGATCCACGTGATCTTTGTCCCAGTCGGTGGCGACCGGCGCGCCAGGCTTGTCCGGCTTGGCGAACGGATCCTTCGCGGTGATGGTGTCCATTCCCGTCAGCGGCTGGGACTCGCCCTGCTTATTGACCGCTCGCACGCGGAACTGATAGTCATGTCCCTCGATCAGGTGGCCCACCTGCGCCGAGGTAGTGTTAGCCTCGGCCACGGGCACCCAACGCATATTCTCCGTGTCCATTTTCTCGACTTGGTAGTATTGAATCTCGGAACCGCCGTCGTCCTTGGGTGGCCGCCACTTCAGAGCGCAACCGTTTTTAGTGACGTTATCGATCTTCAATGGACCCTCCGGCGGCGCAGGTACGTCCAGCACGTTCACCGTCAACGTGGCAGAGTCCTTGCCGTTCACGTTCTTGGCCACGAGCGTGTAGACGCCGGAATCGGAACGTTTCGCCTCCATCACGCGCACCTTGGTGTTGTAATCCTCGTTGATGATCTTAATGCGATCGCTTGCCATCACTACGGTGTCCTTGAGCGACCACTCTTTGCTTGGTGGCGGCTCGCCGGTCACCGGCACGTCGAAGTCGAAGAAACCGCCGGCGCGCACCTTCACATCCAGCATGTACTTTCTGTCGATCTTCGGTGGGACTGAACACAAAATATAGAACGTAATTAATTATACGTTACTAAGTAAATGCAAGATCTATTAAACAGAAACATTTTTAATCAATTTTTTTAGTTTCTTAAGCTTCTGAGTTATAAAAAATTATGAAATAATTCAATTTTCTTAAATATACCCTAAATTTAACAAATTCTTCGCAAATACTTACGGTTTTTGGGTCGCGCCAAGTGGGACTTGGACGCCTCCGACGCTTCGCCGGGACCAGCCTTGTTAACGGCCCTCACGCGGAACTCGTATGGAGTTCCCTCGACCAGGTCGTTGACTCTGCCGCGGTTCGTATCGCCATCGACTTCCGCACACTTCTCCCAGGTCGGACTGTACTTATCGCGTTTCTCTATGATGTAACCGGTAATTGGTGATCCACCGTCTTCCTCAGGACGTTTCCATTGAAGTTCGACGAAGTCCCTGTCATAATCGACCACCTCGGGCGTTCCTGGTTTTCCTGGTTCATCTACAAAATATAAAATAATGTAAGAAACGTGAAAATTGGCATTTTTTGACAATTTTATAATTTTAGAATATAATAAATTACAAGTGATTATGATAATTATATTAAAAATATGACGTTCAAATCTTTACTCAAAGATATATTAAATTATTACTTCATTAACCTTTGAATGCCACACCTCTCAAGAATCTCGTAAATGACAATAGGGTCTAAAAGACCCCAGCATGAAAAATGTCTCCTTACTCATTGATTTTTTGATATTTAGTTATGAAAATTATTTTCAATGTTGTTCAAGGCTTAGAAAAGAGAATAAAATGCTTATATTGTTAAAATTTCAATTTTAACATAGTATAAAAAATTAAGTAAACTGAGTACTGCTAAGTGTACAACCGGGTAAGTCAATCACTCAACTATCATCAATGGGAGCATGAGCTCCATTTTTGGGGGGAACATTTGAAAATATATCATTCTAAAGGGTCTGGGGTCCGCTAGACCCCGGGTGGCATTTAAGGGTTAAAAATGCTTGTTTTACCGAAGGGATTTTTCGCCTCGATGCTCTGCATGGCGGTGAGCGGCTCGGACTTGCCCTGCTTGTTGACCGCCCTCACCCTGAACTTGTACTTGTGCCCTGGCGTCAGGCCCTCCACCTGTAGACTCGTTTCCGGTCCATCAGTCTCCCCGGCTGGTACCCAACGGCCCGTGGCCTCGTCCATCTTCTCTACGACGTATTTATCAACCGGCTGCCCACCGTCGTCCTCGGGCGGCTTCCACGTGAGCTTGCAACCTTCGGCGTGCACGTCGGTCGCGCGGAGCGGACCTTGGGGCGGACTCGGCTTGTCCAGCACTGTCACCTTGACGACCGCCTCATCTCGGCCATTAATATTCTCAGCAATAACGGTGTACTTGCCGGATTCCGCGCGCGTAGCCATCCGCACGTTTAGACTGGTGTTGTAGTCCACGTGCTTGACCTTGACGCGATCACTCGGCCGGACCTCCTTGCCGTTCAGCATCCATTTGGTGGTCGGCGGCGGCTCGCCCGTTACCTTGCAGTCAAAGTTGAAGTTCTGACCGGCCTTGATCTTCACCTCGATCAGATTGGTGCGATCAATCCTGGGCGCTAGATTACGCGGTTTGGCGATGATGGTCGGCGTGGCGTCCGACGGTTCACCAGGGCCAGCCTTGTTCACCGCACGCACACGGAACTCGTACGGCTGGCCTTCGATAAGATCCGGCACCGTAGCGGATGTGTCGTCCGCGGGCACCTCCAGCGCCTTCTCCCATTCGCCGTACTTGTCTTTCTTCTCGATTACGTAACCGGTGATCGGTGAACCACCGTCATTCTCCGGCGGGGTCCATTTCAGGTCGACGTGGTCCTTGTCCCAATCGGTGGCTCGGAGATCACCCGGTTTGCCTGGTTCGTCTGCAAATAGACGCGAAAATAGATTTGATCTTAATTCTCTCAAATTAAAAATAACAACGTCTATCTTTAAATTATATTTTATTTATACTTGCGAAGATTTTGTATAATTTTAATTTATGTTTGATTAACGTACCGAATGGATTCTTGGCTACTATCGTTTGCTCCGCTTCCAAGGGCTTCGACTCGCCCTCGGCATTGACCGCGGCCACGCGGAAGAGGTATTCCTTGCCAGGTGTCAGGCCTGTCACCTCGAGAGCTACAAATAATTCATTCGACATATTAAATAAATACTATAAAACAAATTGTGTATTTTAAGATCGGATATACAGCAGAAAATTAATGAGAAAAAAAATTGAGACGTTTCATATAATACAAAAAATTATAAAAGCAGAACCTATTACGTGTATCATTTAAATGAAGGATTTAATGACGCTGTTGTCTTAGCTTGATTTTTTATTCTGCTAATAAATTTCAAATCTATTTACTTGGTTCGGTGGACCGTCCGCAAGGCACCCAGCACCCGGTCTCCGGATCCATCTTGTCCACTTGGTAGTACTCGATGGGCGTGCCGCCGTCGTCCTTAGGTCTCTTCCACTTCAACTTGCATCCTTCCTTGTGCACATCCGACACCTGAAGCGGTCCTTCGGGCGGCGTCGGCTTATCCGTCACCGTCACCTGCACCGTCACTGAGTCCTTGCCCGACGAATTGCTAGCCGTGACGGTGTAATCGCCACTGTCGTCTCGCGACACTGGACGTATGCTGAACTTGGTATTGTAGTCGGTGTTGTCGATCTGCACCTTACGATCGGAATGAAGCGGTATCGCGCCGTAACGCCAGTCGATGTGCGGCGGCGGCTCGCCGATCACGTTGGCGTCGAACTTCAGCATCGAGCCAGCGGACAGGGTAACGTCCCTCAGATTGCGCCTATCGATCTTCGGGGCCACTGCGAATGATTGGGATAATTAAATGCCAATAATAGACTTAGATATAAGCATGCGATTCATTGAGATTATTTTTGGTACGTGCGTACGTTTTGTGGCAACGATACAAGGATTATTGTCCTGTTATAGATCGATCGTTTGCGTAATTAAGATCTTAGATGGAAATATCAACTATTAAGATATTACCAGTACTTATTATTATTCTTACTCGATATAAAAATTATCAAAAAAGAATTTACAGTCAAATATAAATTATTATGACAAGAAGAAGATTTAATTTTTTTCAATCTGCAAGCTATAATTTAAATAAAGATGATACTGTCATATATTTAAAAAATATTGCTAATGTACGCACATTTAATTAATTTCTATAATCTTTTTAAATCT
This sequence comes from Temnothorax longispinosus, assembly GCF_030848805.1. Classification (NCBI taxonomy): domain Eukaryota; kingdom Metazoa; phylum Arthropoda; class Insecta; order Hymenoptera; family Formicidae; genus Temnothorax; species Temnothorax longispinosus. The sequence goes on along the minus strand of NC_092365.1, from coordinate 5,845,534 downwards.
TCCAAAAAGGATATATTATTTAAATATTAAAGTCTAACAATGAATCAGAAAAATTGAAATGTGACAAATACTTACAGAAACGCGGCTTAGCGGTAAACGTCTTGCTAGCTTCGCCGGGCTCCGACTGGCCAGCCTTGTTTACGGCGATCACGCGGAATTGATAATCGTTGCCTTCTATTAGACCGTGAACCAGAGCTTTGGTGGTCGGTGTCTGGGTTTCCAAAGCTTTCTCCCACATAGTGCTGTACTTGTCTTTCTTCTCGATGATGTAACCTGTGATAGGAGATCCACCGTCGCTAACAGGTTCCTTCCAGGCGAGTTCAACCTGATTAGCCGTCCAATCGACCGGCTCTGGTGCTCCAGGCGCAGTTGGCACAGCTACAAAAATTTATTAATATAATAAAATTGGCAATTAAAATTATTTTAAAGAAATAGAAAGCGAAACTGTTAAAAATACGTCTTTATATATAATAAAAATGTTACAAAAAGTAGAAGCAAGGATTAAAAGCATAAAAGATACAACGAAATAATTTTAAACTAATAATTGTTATGAATTAATAAATATATCATCACATATTTCTGTGACAATATATAAAAAAGTTAATAATCCAAACTTATTAATTATATACATAGAAGATGTTATTGATAGGCATTAAATATTACTTTTGAAAGATTGTAAAAAATATTCCACTCACTGAACGGATCTTTGGCTACGATGGAACTAAAGGTCTCCAATGGTTCAGACTCTCCTTCCTTGTTGAGTGCCTTGACTCGGAACTTGTACTCGTGTCCAGGTGTAAGCCCTTCGACCTTCATCTCTGGTCCAGTAGTTTTACCGACCGGTAGCCAGACACCGGTCTCCGGATCGAACTTCTCCACGAGGTAACCCTCGATCGGTTCTCCACCGTCGTCCTTGGGTTTCTTCCATTTGAGCGTGCATCCTTCTTTGTGCACGTCGGATACCTCCAATGGTCCTTCCGGTTTGCCAGGCTTGGCTGATAAATAAATGGGTTTTAATTCGTTATACGTTCAAAAAATTACGTTTATAAACGAAAACTCAATTTTTATTACAATCTATTATATATTAAATACTTTCATATTAAAGATTTAATATTTGGGAAAGAAAAAGAAAGCAAATTGAAACAGTTTGCTTATTATAAACAGACTAATAATTGTAGAATTATTTTCTTTAATTGTATGTGTAACATATGAATTGTGTAGAAAACTTGTGAAAAATATTAATTTATAAAAATTACTCACAGACAACGGTGACTTCGACTTCGGCGGTGTCGGATCCGTGCTGATTGACAGCTGTAATCTTATAAGTGCCGCTGTCCTTGCGTTCAGGCTTGTCGTTGAAGAATTTGCTGTTGTAAGGCACATTCTGTATTCTGCGATGCGTAGTCTGCTGGATGCTCTTGTTGTTGATCACCCACGTAACGTCTGGCGGTGGTTCGCCGATAATCTTGACGTCGAAGTGGAACGCTTCGTTTTCGCGTACAGTTATATCACGCAGGTTTCGTCTGTCGATCTTCGGCGGGACTGGACAATCAAAAGAGATAATTATAATAAATAAATCTCCTCATATCTTCATATCTATTAGCATTTTCTAAAACAATTTTTGTCTCCTAAAAATTTTTACATTAAGAAATTTTTTCAAATCTGATTCGAGATTTGTTGCATTAACAGAAAGTACTTTAAAAGTACTTTAAAAAATATTTAACGGTAGAGATAAAAAATTAAATTCAGATATCTTTATAAGTGAAGAACTCACGTCGTCGACTCTTGGCGGTAATCGGTTTGCTGGCGTCGGACGGTTCACCGGGACCAGCGGCATTAATAGCCTTGACCCTGAATTCGTATTCGACACCCTCGTCGAGATTGTCGACGCGACCCTTGCAATCCGGCCCAGTCTCGCACGCCTTGATCCACTTGGGCGCGCCCTTTTCCCGCTTCTCGATCACGTACCCGGTGATTGGAGATCCGCCGTCCTTTAACGGCGGGGTCCATCGCAGGTCCACGTGATCCTTGTCCCAGTCAGTCGCCTCCGGACGTCCTGGTGCTCCAGGTTCATCTATGATACATTTAAAAAACTGATATTACTTATCTAAACTGAGAAACACAAATAAGACATTTCAAGAACCAATTAAGAAGGAAATAATAATCAATAATTGTAAAAATCTAATTAAAAAGTTTTTTAATTGTTTTTAAAGAATGGAGCTAGAACAATGAAATTAAAATTTTACTTATATTATTATAGACGTGCAGAATTTTCATATAAAAGTTAAAGGGACTTGAAAGTTAACAATAAAAGAATAGATTTAATAGATATTATAAAGAAACGCTGAAAAGAAACTATAGAGACTAATTTCTTACCGAATGGATTCTTGGCGACGATTCCGTATTCGGTCTCCAACGGTTCGGATTCGCCTTCCGCGTTTACAGCTGCGACCCGAAACTTATATTCCTGTCCGGGCACCAGATTCTCCACCGCCATCGTAGGTTCCTTGGTGCGTGCGACCGGTATCCATCTGCCAGTCTCCGTGTCCATTTTTTCGACCACGTAGTGATCCAAAGGCGCACCACCGTCGTCCGCGGGCGGATTCCACTTGAGAGTACAGCCCTCCTTGTGCACGTCGGAAACTTTGAGCGGTCCTTCGGGTTTGCTAGGCTTGTCCAGCACCAGAATTTCGATGGACGCCTCATCTTTGCCGGAGCTGTTCTCCGCTTTCAGAGTTAGCGTGCCGCAATGCGCCCTGGTCGCCGATGAGACCACGAGCTTGGTCTTGTAATCCTCCGTCTCGATGGTCAGGACATTGCCGGATTCCTGCTTGGCCTTGTTCAGGAACCAGGTTTTGCTTGGCGGCGGTTCACCCGTGACTTTGACGTCCAACCGAATGACATTGCCGGCCTTAATCGTGATATCCTTCAGGTTCGTGCGATCGATCTTGGGCGCGGCATAACGATCCTTGGCAGTCAAGGTGTCGCTGGGCTCGCTGGGCTTGCTCTGGCCACCCTTGTTCACGGCCTTAACTCGGAATTGATATTTCTGACCCTCCACAAGATCTGGCACTTTGGCTTCGGTTTTGTTGCCTGGAACTTCCGCGGCTTTCTGCCACTTGCCGTACTGGTCCTTCTTCTCGATAATATATTTCTCGATAGGAGCACCGCCGTCTTTCTTCGGAGCTTTCCATTTCAGGTCCACGTGGTTCTTCGACCAGTCCTTCAACTCGGGTTTACTGGGCGCATCGGGCTCAGCTATAATTAGAAATAAATGTTTTAGAAAATGTATTATTATAGATAATAATAAAAATTAAAAATTTACTAAAATGTGTTTAGCAATATAATAATATAATGTGTAATATAATTATTTTGTTAAATTATATTCTAAAATTATAATCTTTAACATGTGATATGATAAATATAATTACAGTTATAAAACAATTATAAAAAATAATATTTTAGGTAATAAAATTTACTTATAACATAGAAAAGACTTATTAATATAAATAGCAATACAAAAATTTAAATTTTTTAAAAATTACAAATTTTTTAATATAACGGGAAAAATAAGAAAAACTGAACTTTTACAGTTTATATATTATCATAAAAATTGCAAGTAAATGAGATCTTCAAAATATATTTCTAATTAATGTTTTAAAGTTACTAGTAATATAATTACTAATAATATAATTAAAGAAATTCAAAAAATTGATCGAAAGAAATAATAAAAATAAATGAGATATTTACAATAAGGATTTTTGGCGGTCGTCGGTATGGCCGTTTCCAGAGGCTCAGATTCGCCCTCAGAATTGACAGCTTTGACACGGAATTGATAATCTTTGCCCTCGTTCAAACCGGACACATCTGCCTCCGGAGTCTTGCTGGTACCGCATGGCACCCAACGTCCAGTGTCGACATCCATCCTTTCGATGACGTAATGATCAACCGGTTCACCACCGTCGTCGTCGGGTTTGTCCCATTTCAGCTTGCAACCCTCGGCCGTCACATCGGACACTTCGAGTGGTCCTTTCGGTTTGCTAGGCTTGCTTAGAACCTGACGGACATATCAAAATAATAATAATACGATAATAAACGATCAATTATATTTAGTAAAAAGTGTTCTAACAAATGATTTAGTATTCTCGGAATTTATATAGTTAATTTGGGAAATGATTGTACAAACCTGAAGCTCAACGTCAACCTGATCGGTGCCGCTGTCATTCTTGGCGATGACGGTGTAAGTGCCGGTGTCCGAGCGCTGAAGCTTATTGAGGATGAACATAGTATGATAATCCTCGTTCTCAATTTTGAGTCGGTCCATGCTCTTCAGCACCGTGTCTTTGAGTTTCCATGTAACGATTGGTGGTGGTTCACCCTTGATGTCGGCCTCGAGTCGCAGCATCTGGCCAATTCGCATGACTTTCTTCTGAAGATTCTTGCGATCGATATGCGGTGCCACTGTAAACAACAGGATTAATTAGATATAAATTACTATACTGAATAAACAAGTTTGTCTAATTGTAAATGTAATAAGGTTGTCAATTATATAACACTTACAGAATCGAGGCTTGGCGATGACGCTCTTGGAGGTATCGCTGGGCTCGCCAGGTCCGGCCCTATTAACTGCTACTATTCTGAACTCGTACTCATGACCCTCCTGAATACCGTCGGTTACTTTAGCGGCCGTTCGTTCTCCCGGGACTTTAGCGACGTCTACCCATTGTCTACCCTCTTTGTCTCGCATTTGCACGATGTATTTCTCGATCGGCGCACCGCCATCGTCCTTAGGCGGAGTCCATTCGAGATCGACGAAGTCCTTGTCCCAGTTCTTGAGCTCTGGTCGACCAGGCTTGCCCGGTTCGTCTAAAATCGAGAAAGTTACTCGTAATGTATATGCAACGGATAAACATATATATAACTTCAAAATTAAATCCATTTTCAGTTTCTCCGAATTTCGGAATGCGTACCGAATGGATTCTTGGCTATGATAGACTTGTCCGCCTCCAAATCGTCGGACTCTCCTTCCCTGTTGACAGCTTTCACGCGGAATTTGTATGGCTTGCCCTCCTGCAATCCGGTGATGGTCGCTTCGGGTTCGGTACTACGACCGCAGGGTACCCATTGCCCTGTAAGAGGATCCAGCTTCTCGATCTCGTAGTATTCGACCGGTGTACCACCGTCGTCTTCGGGTTTGTCCCATTTGAGTTTGCAACCATGTTTGTTAACATCGCTCACTTCCAAAGGACCCTAAGTTGCAAAGAAGATATTTAATCCTGTTGTCGGATTTTCAAGACTTATAAACCAAATAAATATAATTAAATAATTACAATAATCAATAACTAAATAAATAAATAATTTAATAAATTTTTTAATTATTCATATTTAAATAATCGTTATATTATTTTAAACACTTCTCATTTTATTTAATAAAGATTTGATTGAATTAATTCAACTTTTGTTGAATAAAGTAATAATGTAAAATATGTGTATACACAATTTATAGACATACACAAGATAAAATGTTAAATTTTTACCTTTGGTTTGCTCGGCTTGCCAAGAACGGTGATTTCTACTTCGGCAGTATCCTCGCCAACTTCGTTCTTCGCCGTGATCACGTATTTGCCGGTGTGCGCGCGTTTAGTTTTTAGAATAAAGAATTTTGTGTTGTAATCGATATTGTCGATTCGTATTGTATCGTCCGATACGAGTTCTTTGTCTTTGAAGGTCCAAGTGACTTTCGGTGGCGGTTCGCCAATTATGTTTACATCCAGGGTTACGGTGAGGCCGACTTTTACCGTCATGGGTTGCAGATTTGTGCGATCAATGTATGGTTTCACTGCGAAATAAAAATTAAGAAATCAACTATCGATGACTGCCTTCTTCAGACAAATAAATACAAGATTTTAAGAAGAAAATTAAATTTAAATAAATTTTAATAAATAGAATTAATAAATCATAATAAATAGAAATAAAGGAAATTAAATAAATCTTAATAAATATAGAAATTTATATTAAATATTATTTATACGATAATTTCTTCTATAACAAAATATATTTTTGTATTTTCACTCTTTCCTGATAAAACTGTAATTTATTAAAATTAAAACAAAGCGACACTCACGCCAACGAGCTTTAGCGGTGTGCGGGTTGGTGGCCTCGCTAGGTTCACCAGGGCCAGCTTTATTGACGGCGCGTACTCTAAACTGATACTGATTGCCCTCTTCTAAACGTGGAACTGTGCCAGTACACACGGGCCCTTGCACTTCAGCAGCCTTGACGAAATTAGTACCAAACTTATCCTTCATCTCGATGATATATCCGGTAATTGGTGCACCGCCGTCCCTTATCGGTGGCTCCCATTTGAGTTTTACCATGTTCTCCGACCAATCGACGATCTCTGGAAGGCCAGGCGCCGCTGGAGCATCTAAAACATTTCAAAAAGTACCCCATAATCCTTCCTATTCTCTTTTAATAATTACAAAAATTATAAAATAAACGATATAACTAAATAAGTAGATTTTTGTATTGTCATCTTTGTTTGATATTTTTATCATAATATAATAGATTTTAATAAAATTTTTTATCTACTACTAAAGAGAAAGTCTAACATACTATCTATAATTACTAAAATAATGTATACATATCTACAATAAATTCAATTATAAAAGATAATATCATATCCTAAATTACAAATTTTTTTCATTAAGAAAGTAAGAAAGATATTTACTGCTTACAGTATACCTAAAATTACTCAATTTAAAATAGAATTACGTGTAAAAATAAAATGTATATGCGCGAACAATGTAATCAAAATACTATACCGTATGGATTCTTCGCTACGATGGCAACATCAGTTTGTAGGGGTTCTGATTCCCCCTCCTCGTTCACAGCCTTCACACGGAATTCGTACTTATGGCCGGGCTCCAAACCGGTAACCGCGTGCTCAGTTTTGTCAGGGTCCACGATACCGGCTGGTACCCAACGACCCGTCGTCACGTCCATCTTTTCAACTATGTAACTGGACAGAGGTAATCCACCATCGTCCTTCGGTTTGCTCCACTTCAATTTGCAGCCCTCCTTGTGCACGTCGGACACTTCCAGCGGTCCCTCCGGCTTTCCAGGCTTGTCTACAAAATTTTACTGCATAAATATATATTCTATAATGTGTTTATGAGTTAGCTAATATAACTAATATAATTTATATCACTTTCGATATGCATTATTTGACTTAAAAAATTAGAAAAAAAACTTACTCATATTATGCATTTCTTATTTTAACATTAAATTAAGTATATTTTTACACTTAATTATTGTACACTTAAGTTAACTTAAATTAAGTCAGAAAGGAGATACGGATACAAAATATATTCAAGTTTATTTACCAAGAATATTAATCTCCACATCGGCCTCATCCTGTCCGGAGTCGTTTACAGCCTTAATGGTATATCTGCCAGTTAACTTCCGACTGGTGTTTGTTAACTGAATCTTAGTAAGGTAGTCTTCGTTATCGATCTTAACATTGGCTCCAGTTTGGAGCGGCGCACCGGCGAAACTCCACGTAACTGTTGGAGGAGGTTCACCTTCGACATCAACTTCTAACTTCACCAACTGGCCTGCCCTTACTTTAATGGTTTGCAACTTGTCACGGTTGATGTGCGGTTTCACTATAAGAAAATATTTATACAATATTACCTCAAATTATTTTGTAACAATTATTAAAAATGCTAAATATTTATTCACATTTCTCATTTTCCATAAAATACGATAAATTACATTTTGACGTTAAAGAGAGACTTTAATTTAAATTATTTTCAATAGAAATTAAAAATAAAATTTAAAATAAATTTTATTTTTAATTTCTATTAAAAATAATTTAAAATAAAATTAAAATAATTTAAAAATAATTTAAAATAAATTCTACGTTATTAATTTTAATATAAAATTATTTAATTATAAATTGTAATTTACTATCTATTGTCTACTCTGTAATTATCAAATATTTCAAACACACTTTTTGTAACATAATATTCAAGATAAGTTATATTTATTTATAATTAGTTGATCAAATTGAGATACTCACGGAATCTTGCTTTTGCAATGTGCGGCTTGGTCGGATCGCTGGGCTCCGATGGTCCAGCCTTGTTAACAGCACGAACACGGAACTGATAAGTGGAACCCTTCTTCAACCCGGTAACACGACCTTTTGGTTGTGGCGAATCGGTGACTAGAGCTTCTTCCCACTGTGAAGAAGGTTTTTCCTTCTTTTCAATTATATAACCGGTAATCGGCGCACCGCCCATGTCTTTGGGAGGTTCCCACTTGAGATCGACACGATCGACATCCCAATCCTCGAGTTCCGGTGTTCCAGGCTTGCTTGTGACATCTGTCAAAAGAAAACATATATATAATTTAATTTTTAGCAATGTAAAATATTTATTAATATTACAGAATCTTAATTGGGCTATGAAGATGATATAATAAATTATTTATTTTGTGAAAGTAACATTTTAATTATACTTTTTCATCGAGCTACTAATTCTTTAACAAAATCTTTTTTAAAAATGTATATATTGTATATACATATATATATATTATGACGTTGCGGCCCGCCGCATCGTGGCAGCGCCCCGCCACCGTCACAAGGCGCGGAATTTCACGCCTATAGGGACGAACCAGAGAGACAACGGCGAGATCTCTAGGGGCCGAATTTAATCGCGTTTCCGCAATCTGATCCTTTTCTTTATTTATTTTTGTAAAATGCGCGGCGCCTCACCCCAAACCACGGCGAGCCTCTCCGAGGGAGTATCAATAAAGGTAAGGGTCTGGGAAAACCAAGGACCGAGGACGGGTGGCGAGCGGAAACAGCAGAGACCACAGGTTGGCGAGAACAATGAAGCAGGCAGGCGTACAGCGCGTAAGGCAGCGACGGGCGGGACCGCCGATATAGCGGGGCCCCAAGTGCTCAGGTAAACCCGGCCTCAGCAATTCGCTTCCACGGAGTACCGGCCCACGGGGTGGCTGGCCACCGCCCCGGGGTCAAACCGGAGGCACACCGGAAGGGTCCAAGTCCCGTCCGTTACCAAGGACAAAATTTTGGAGCCGTTGCGCCGCCGAGGGACCGTTGGGCGCCCCCGAAGGGTCCCCTTTGCGACGACCCTGCGCCGGGATAGCGCGAGCTTGCAAGCTCGCGCCCCGATTGGTCCGCGCGCACCCCGAAGGGGGGATGCCACATCGATTCTGCGATCGAATGAATTTATCGCGTCACTGACGTCACTCTCTGTTCGTATGTCGGCGCACCTGAACATATTGGAAATCGAGGTCCGCGATAGCCGCTCTGAATCGGGATCACTTCCGTTAAGACGATTGTTGGCACGAGGCGACGGCGAGGAGCCCCAGGAGGAGGCACTGCATCGGTGAGGTTGCCCGCAGGTTATACCGTAAATGTCGAGCCACGACGCCGCCCTCCGGTGCGCGCTCTTGCTCGGGAAAACGCAAGTGATACCGCGGTATGTCCGGTTCCTTACGAACCGAGCGTAATTTTGCGATCGACAGCGAGAGCGAAGGGCCTCGGGATGGTAATGGTATCGTGGCCGCGGAATCGCGGTAGGAACGTTATAGCGAGCCTCTGGAGATCGCGATAGATTCGTTAGCGAAGTCCGGTACCGCGAGCCCGTTTTCGGCTACGGTCAACGTGATGCTACAAATGCTTCGAAGCATTCCTCTTCTCTTTTCTTTCAATGAAGAAAGAAAGAGAAGAAGAACGCTCCAAAGCATTTGTAGCCTCACGTTGACCGTAGCCTTTCGTGTAATATCCGCGCTCGTGATCGCGTCATTGCGTTCAAATTACTTGCGTTACGTCTTGTATTCGTTGCGATTGTTAGCATCGAGTTCGTTCATCGAGTTTCGTCGGTTTCGTGCGAGTGAGCGCGTTATTCCGCGTCCATCTCGAAAATTCAAGCGTAACGTATTGCGTTGTTCTTGGACACTCGCGAGCGTTAGTCCTAGTAAAGGATATGCGATAATTAGCGTCTGTAGCCATTGTTGGGCCCCCAGGGCGACAGAACTTGATCGCGACTGCGACGATCATGTTGCGTTCCGACTCGTATCGGCTATTAACGTTGATCGCGTTTGATGTAATGTTCGGTGAGTTATTCGCGTTTAGGTGAAATTGTCGTTTAGGATTCGTGTTAGAGTAGTACGGCGTTAACTTTCGTGGCGACAGAATTCTGTTCACGTTATTGTCTCGCGTTACTTTCAGTTATCTGCATCCTCACAATTTCGTTACGGTAAAATTGTCGAGCGGTACGAGAGGACAGTCGGAGGGACCTGACATCCTTCCCTCCCTCCTCCTTTTGATCCGTCACACGTTTCGGACTGCTCCGGGAGTGGAAAAGACGTGACAAAATAGGGCTTGACATAGCGCTACGATATTTTCGTGCGGGTGAAGATTTTTGGTGAATAAATTATCGATTTTGTATGAAATAACGAAATGATCCTATCCTTTTTATTTTTTTATTGATGCGATATTATATATGCTGCGTTATTGACCATTGTATATTTTGTCTAAAATATTTCTTTCAGATTTACGTGAAATATGATTTGAATTGTTAATCATTTGGATAAATGTATTCGGGTAGGTTAATCGGTGAATTCGTGATATTATTCGGGACCGCGTAAAGCGTCGGAATTTGGTGAAGGCGCGCGAGCGCGATAAGATCGGAATTCGGTGTTTACATTGAGCGGACGGTCACGTCTGAAAAACTATTTGCCTATTTCGCGTTGCCTTCACATTCCTTTCGCGTGTATTATTGTTCGCGTATTTATTCTATTAGAGTCGCCGCGACTTAAGAACGGAGAATTCTGGTGAATGAATTTCCTGCCTTTGTGAGTGATCCGGTCTAACGATTTTGTGATTTTCTTTGGGAACACGGTAACATTCCGTATTATTTTTCGCGGAACACAGGTTTCGCGTTCGAGAATATTTTCTGAGCGGTCAAAATGGATCCAACCGAGCTCAGCGACGAGTGGATTATCCACGCTACGCGCGAACAACAGATCGCGGATTAGGTCAACGCGGATTGTCCACCGAAGGGACCGACCCCGAGCTGACCCTCCGTTTATTGCGCTTGCTGACAGCCACGCGTCGTGGCGGAGACTCCGAAAGGGCATCCGAACCGAACCAAATGACAGACGCCGAACACTTCGACGTTCCGGCGGGGACCACCCGTCCGGATAGTCCATCCGCGGCGATGAGCGCGCGTTCGCACCTCGATCCCTCGAGCGTCGTTCGAGATAGCGCGCATAGAGCCTCGCAGGATGCGGGCGGTAACTCCACGACAACCGTTTATAATATCATGCGAAAATGGGATTTAAAGTTTACGGGCGCTCGCGGAGAGAATGCCGAAACGTTTTTGTTGCGCATTGAGGAGGGCCGCGAATTGATTCTGGTCATAGACGAAGATATTTTACGATGTCTTTCTGTCGGGTATCGCGCTTCATTGGTTTCGCGGAAAAAGGGAACGCTTATCGACATGGGCCGCGTTAAAACAGCGTGGCGTACACGTTTCGGGGACCCGGATTTTCAGTTCGCTCTCCGCGACGAGATAATGTGGCGAACTCAAGGGGAACAGGAGTCCGTGACGGACTTCCTGACGTGCTTATAATTAATACGCTTTTTGATCGACTATCGCCGCCGTGGCGCGAAGGGGAAAAGGTCGGTTATACGCGGATCGGCACATGTTACCCCGATTACAAACTTTGATATCGCGGGACGCGGTCGCGGATATGGACGCGCTCGAACAATGGGCCCCGCGTGCCGAGGCTAGTTGCTGCGCCGCGCAAAACTATCGTGCTCCTCCTCCGCCGAAACGATCATTGTTTCCGGATTTAGCGTATCGAATGCCGAAGGGCGCGAACCGCCAGTCGGGCGAGAAACCTAATACCGTAGCTGCGCTCAGCGTGTCCACCGCAGGTTCGACCGGAACCGGGGCGGGCGCGAGGAAGGGAAAAAAGGCGACAACTACTCCCGCGACGGACAAGACCGCCGATACCCCGACTACCGCGAACTCGACGCAACGTGCTGGAATTGTGACCAAGCGGGACACTTCGCGCGCGAACGTAAGGCCGCGTCGTGGAAACATTGCTACCGGTGCGGGAAGGCCGAGGTCACGGTTCGCACCTGTCCAACGTGTTCGGGAAACGAATAGAGGAGTCGCGAGAAAGGGGCAACCCGACTCCTACCCCCTCCGCCCCAGCAGATTCGCCGATGGGGAATCGCGAAACCGCGTATAGCGCGTTTAACGATAGAGGAGGCTCAGCCTCCCTAATGTTCCTCCGCGTACAGATTGCGGGATACAAAGTAGGCGCGCTAGCCGTACTTTTGCGGGTCCGGAAGTAACGGCGTTAATCAAGCAACTCGGTTTCTCGTTCCATTCGACCGGCGGGAAACGCGTAACTACCGCGACTAATCAAACTGCGAGAATGAGGGGGGAGGTAAAGATTCCAATTAGCGTGCACGGTAAAACATTGAACATGAGGGTTCATTCGCTACCGACCTTAGCGTTGCCGTGTATATTAGGAGTTGATTTCCTGAGAGCTTTCGGGGTAAATATAAATTTCGCGAGCGGTACTTGGAATTTCGTTGAGGATTTCTCGCGATCGTATCCTTTCGAGAAAGGTTCGTCGAGTTCTCTCGCGAGCGTTCGGGTGATCTTGGCTGAGGGTGAAAGCGTGAATTGCGAGCCTGGTCAATCGGGGGAGGGGGAAAGAACGCGAAAGTCGGAAGCGTCACCCCTCGTTTGTTGCGGGCTGAGCGAGCTAACACCCGACCAGGAGAAACGTTTGCAAAAATTTTTAAAGTCAGAGATCACGGGTAGTCCGGAAAAGCTCGGAGCCACGACGTTGACCGAACATCATATCGAAGTCGGAGACCACCCTCCTATTAGGCAACGATGTTATCCCGTTTCGCCAAAAATTAAAGAGGCCATTTACGAGGAAGTAGATCGTCTACTAAAGGCCGGGATAATTGAGCCGTCTCAGAGCGAATGGTCGACGCCAATCGTCATGATTAAAAAGCCCAACAGGGACATCGATTTTGTCTAGATTTCCGGCTAGTGAATAATATTTCTAAGAAGGACGCGTACCCGTTGCTGTATATGAACGCGATTTTGGACAAGTTGCGAAAAGCTTGGTATATTTCGACCATCGCTTGAGCCAAGCCTACTTTCAGATTCCGCTGGCTAAAAAGAGCAGAGAGATAACTGCCTTTGTGCGGTACCGGGAAAGGGCCTCTTTCATTTTAAGCGAATGCCGTTTGGCTTAACGGGAGTTTCCGCAACCTTTCAAAAGCTTTTAGATCGTTTAATCGGACCGGAAATGGATCCGTACGCTTTCGCGTATTTAGATGACATTGTCGTGGCTACCAAAACTTTTGAAGAACATCTCGAGTGGTTGGGACGAGTTTTTCGGCGTATTTGCAAGGCGGGCCTAACCATCAATCCCGAGAAAAGTAAATTCTGTCGCTCGCAGGTGAAATACCTAGGATTTTTGGTTCAGCGAGAGGGTTTGAGGGTCGACCCCGATAAGACTGTCGCGATTAGGGAATACCCCACTCCGCGTAATCTTTGGCAATTACGTCGGTTTATTGGCATGGCGTCTTGGCATACCGTCGTTTCATCCCGCAGTGCGCCACCTGTCTAAAGCCGTTAACGCGATTATTATTAAAAAAGAATCAGACGTGGGAATGGGGCGAAGATCAAAAGGCTGCGTTCGAGACGATAAAAGCGTGCCTCACCTCCCCGCCTATGTTATCGTGTCCGGATTTTAGCGTGCTTTTTGTGCTGCAGACTGACGCCAGTTCCGTCGGCCTAGGCGCGGTGTTGACCCAACAGATCGACGGGAACAAACACGTAATAGCTTTCGCGAGTAGAGCTTTGTCTGACGCAGAAAAGAAATATTCCACAACCGAACAGGAATGCCTAGCGGTCATATGAGCGATAAAGTAGTTTCGGCCTTATCTCGAGGGCTATCGCTTCACGGTCATAACGGACTATAGCAGCTTACGTTGGCTACATAATTTAAAGAATCCGACGGGACATTTAGCGAGATGGGCTCTCGAGTTGCTCGAATACGATTATAGTATCGAGCATAGAAAGGATGCGATGTGCAATGCATCACGTGCCGGACGCGCTCTCGCGAATCTACGAGCAGGACGCCGAGTTGTGCGCGGTCGCCGCGGTCGAGGACGAATGGTACGTTAAACGACTAAACGAGGTTACCGAACGCCCGCGTCGCTTTCCTGGATGAAAAGTAGACGAGGATAAGTTGTATTTTCGTCGACTTCACCCCGTTATAAACGAAACCGTTGCCGATTTAGATCAGTGGTAACTTGTCGTGCCAAAAGAGTCGCGCGAAGAAATTATTCGCAAAAATTACGATCCGCCTCAGGCCGGACATTTAGGTGTGGAGAAAACTTACTGCTGTGTCGAGACGAGGTATTATTGGCCGCGGATGTTTAAGGATATCGCTCGGTACAAACGCCGGTGCGATACGTGTCAGATAACAAAGGTGGAACAAGATGTTTCCGCGGGATTAATGAAACAGCGGGTAATCGAGGCTCCGTGGACGATAATTGCTGCGGATATTATGGAACTGCTCCCATCTAGTAAATCGGGACATGCTTACTTTCTCGTGATACAAGATCTCTTCACTAAATGGATCGAGTGTTGTCCGCTCCGTAAGGCGACCGGTAAAAAGATCCGAGAAGCTATTGAAGAACTCGTTATTTTTCGTTGAGGAGCACCGCGCGCTTTGTTAACTGACAACGGCACCGAATTTCTAAATCGAGAATTGCAAGCGTTAGCGGAACTGCAGTACGGACGTCAGCATACAACGATACTGCCTTATCACCCTCAAGCGAACCCCGTCGAACGGGTTAACCCCGTGCTTAAAACCATGATTACGGCCTTCTTAGAGCGGGATCACCGTGAATGGGACCAACACATTAACGAAATTTGCTTCGTTTATAATTCGCATCATATTTTGCTGCAAGCGACGCCTGCGTTTTTGAATTTCGGGAGGGAACTACAGCCTGTCAATTTATTTCGCGGGCGAGAAGACGCGGCTGTCGAGGTAGAGAACTCCGATCCCGCCATTTGGAGAGAGCGGATGGAGCGAATCCAACAGTTGCGGGAGTGGATTAACGAAAACTTGGAGACAGCGCGAATAAAGTAGGTGATCGCGTATTAAAACGACAGCACGTCTTATCGTCCGCCGTTCAACATGTTTCGGCCAAATTAGCTACAAAATTTCACGGCCCCTTCACCGTGCAAAGAATTCTGTCGCCAGTCATGTATGAACTCGCCGATTCGTTAGGCAACTCGGTCGGAAAAATCCACATTAAGGATTTAAAACCTTACTATGATTAGTGTGTACGCCCCTAGGGATCTTTGTTCGTGAAACTCACGCCTTTTTTAGTATCTTTTCGTAGGCCGCACGGTCTCCGCAGTAAGAGGAGACCCAAAGGAAAACCTTCTTTTTCTTCTGCTATGGATCCCCGCGACTCCTTGGTGACGAAGTGGGTTAACCGTCTGCTTAAGGTGGAACGGGAGCACCCGGGATTTTGGCAGGCTATGGGCGACCAAATGTACGGTCGGCGACACACCGGTGGCGCGGTGGCGCGAAGTCAACCCGATGCCGCCACCCAAGCCGCCCCCGACACCGAGGAGGTCGGTACCCAGGCCGGACGCGAACTGGCCGTCCGGAGGCCTGACTCGGAGGAGGGATCTCACAAGGGGGACATGTTCTGGTGGCTACAGCAGTCACCAGAGTGGAAGAGGGCCCATTTGACGTCGGCACCGGGGCTCCGGTCCTACGAGGCCATAGAATGGCCGCCCGTCCCGCGGGATCCGAGCTCAGAGGCCCCACCTGCGGAGGAAAGCGAGGAAGACCGTCCAACTGAGAGGGAGGCCTGTTGGAATTGCGGGTCGTTCTCCCACTTTGCATATGAATGTCCCTTGCCAAGGCGGCAGGGATTCTGTTTCCGATGCGGCAGAGCCGGTTACACGGTCCGAACTTGCCCGGGATGCGGCGCGGCCTGGAGGAAGGAGGGCCCCTACAAGGAGGGCAAAGGCCACGACAAGGGCAAGGAGGCTCCGCGAAAGCGAGGACCCCCTCCTGGAACGCCCCGCTTTTGAGCTGTGCTCAAACTGTGCTCAACTACCGCGGAATTCTCCCCCTTAAGGAAGTGCCTCAAATCGCACGTAGCGATATCGCGATACCTTTTTTCTTTTTTGTTGGACTAAAACCAATGCCGAGATATTCGTTTTTTTTTGTCCTCTCTCGGATGCCGCAAAAAAACTCGCGTAATTGGAAACTTTAATTTTTTTTCTTTCTTCTTTCTCATTCGTTTAGGTGATGTGATTCCTTTTTACTTTTTTCGATATCGGATGTAATGGAAGTTTATTTTTATAAGTGCGACTTCACGAAGGCGTATAAAGGAGTGAGAAAACATGGTGGAACGCTGTAACCCTAACCCACCCCGAGGCCTCCGTCCATTCGTCGATTTCCGGATCGCAGGGAACCCCGCCGTTAACAGCCGTCGTATCCGATATTCAGTGCTGCCGCGTAAGCCCGACCGTATGTAGTAGAGCCACGATAAGGCATATAGAGTCGCGCTCCCGTTCTGCAGTCGACACGTCGTTTCGCGTTAGTGTTGGTGTTAGGGTGCTCGCCGAACACGGCGTAGCAAAACTTAGCCGAGTACTGCCGGCGTACTCGGCCAAGAGGGGGGTTAACCTCCCGCTTTGTGCGCTCTCGCTCGGGAAAACGCGAGTAATACCGCGGTATGTCCGGTTCTTCACGAACCGAGCGTAATTTTGCGATCGACAGCGAGAGCGAAGGGCCTCGGGATAGTATCGTGGCCGCGGGATCGCGGTAGGAACGTTATAGCGAGCCTCTGGAGATCGCGATAGATTTGTTAGCGAAGTCCGGTACCGCAAGCCCGTTTTCGTGTAATGTCCGCGCTCGTGGTCGCGTCATTGCGTTGCCAAATTACTTGCGTTAAGCCCGGTGTCCACGATGCAAGAACTGTGTCCAAGTTTTGGTTTAAGCCAATGAAACTGCTACTTTTCTGTAAGAGCTGCAAGTTGATTGGCTTAAATCGAAACTTGGACACAGTTCTTGCATCGTGGACACCGGGCATTACGTCTTGTATTCGTTGCGATTGTTAGCATCGAGTTTGTTCGTCGAGTTTCGTCGGTTTCGTGCGATTGAGCGCGTTATTTCGCGTCCATCTCGAAAATTCCAGCGTAACGTATTGCGTCGTTCTTGGACACTCGCGAGCGTTAGTCCTAGTGAAGAACATGCGATAATTAGCGTCTGTAGCCATTGTTGGGCCCCCAGGGCGACAGAACTTGATCGCGACTGCGACGATTATGTTTCACGATCATGTTGCGTTCCGACTCGTGTCGGCTATTAACGTTGATCGCGTTTGATGTAATGTTCGGTGAGTTATTCGCGTTTAGGATTCGTATTAGAGTAGTACGGCGTTACTTTTCGTGGCGACAGAATTCTGTTCACGTTATTGTCTCGCGTTACTTTCAGTTACCTGCGTCCTCACAATTTCGCTACGGTAAAATTTCCGTTTGCGTTCTGCTTATCGTGTTCACTTGCATGTCGAATCCAATGTTCCTTTCTGTCATATGAGATGATTTGGTTCTTTCGCGTTTCTACGATTTAAGATCCAACCTATTTCGATTACTCAATGTTATCTTTCTTCCTTTCCTTTCATTTATAATTTATTTTAACCGTGTTATTTGTTTTCAATGATTTGAGTGAATGTTTACGCGTCACCCCGCCGAATCGTGCGCCGCCCTCCATCCATCCCGCCCATAGCCGACCTCTCGTACGTCGCTTTAATTTCGTCTTGTGTCGCGGTTAAAATTTTTGGTGATTCTAGCGTACTTTAGTGGACGCGAATTACGCGTCTGGCGCCCAATACAATACTTTCGCATATAATTGTCGAGCGGTACGAGAGGACAGTCGGAGGGACCTGATATCCTTCCCTCCCTTCTCCTTTTGATCCGTCACACGTCCCGGACTGCTCCGGGAGTGGAAAAGACATGACTATATATATATATATATATATATATATATATATATATATATACACATATATATATAATTTATTTTATCTTCTGTTTACTTATTGTTTTATATTGTCAAAACTTTTTTAGGTAATTAAATTTATTAAAACATTTTTTATCTATTTAACATTACTATTTAACTTACCGTAAGGATTCTTCGCGAGTGTGGAGCCGTCTGATACGAGCGGCTCCGATTCTCCTTCCTCATTTAGAGCCTTCACTCTAAACTCGTATTCGTGTCCTTCTTGAAGACCCTTTATGTCCATCTCGGTGTCCGCGGTACGACCGACCGGTATCCATCTGCCTGTCGACTTATCCAATTTCTCCACTTGATATCCTGTGATCGGCTTGCCACCATCGTCTTCCGGTTTGCCCCATTTGAGCTTGCAGCCGTTCTTCGTGACATCCGCCACTTTGAGCGGTCCCTTTGGTTTCCCGGGAGCCGCTACACATAAGAAATAATCGTGCGATAATTTAAAATAGAAAGAAGAAAGAATTTCATAATTTTATAGTTTATTCTGCTAGTTAAAGAAAATGTCGAATATCTGCCACTCACATAATATCGTCACTTCGACTTCCGCCTCATCCTCGCCATGAGGATTGACAGCCTTTATCTTCCAGACGCCAGTGTTCTTGCGCAGACTGTCAGTGATGGTGAGCTTCGTGTTGTAGTCAATGTTGACAATCTCGATATTCTCGCCGGATTTTACTTCGCTACCGGCGTGATACCATTTAATCTCCGGCGGTGGTTCACCGCGCACATCCACGTCGTACTTGATGGTTTTGCCGGCTCGCACAACGATCGGTTTCAAGTTTGTTCTGTCAATTCTCGGCTTCACTGAAAGCGAAAGAAATTATATGATAGCAGATAGACTACTATTTTTACGTAAAAATAAAGATAAGTTTTAAAATGTTTCTTTATAATATATTTTTAAATTAATTATTATTAAGAGTAATTATTAATTATTATTCGTTATTATAATAATTATAATTATAATTATAATTATAAAGTTTATAACAATATTATATTTATAAGTTTATAATAATATAATATTTATGTTGTACCATTGAATGTACAAATGCAAAAATGCTGGTAACAATAATTTATTCTGGATAGGAATATGTATGTACAGCGTTGAGCGCGATGCGCACACCGGTCGCGCGTACCTCAGATATCGGGCATCTGTCAATTTATGAATGATCGTTCATATTGTTCATGTGCTCCGGATTACGAACATTTCTAGGATACACTCTACGTTCAATTTTATAATATATAAAGCAATAAGATTCAATAAGTAAATCCGTTAATAACCAGGTGACTCAGAGCGATCGATATATTTATTTGGCGGTTGTTAGCGCGACACTGAATATTCGCCGTGGTCTCGGATACCGCGGTTCGGCGATTTCCCACCTGTTCGACAATTCGCACACGCTTCTTACACGTGATCGGGCCGTGCGGCATCAACCGTTACAAGAATCTTACAACTTATATACTACAATTTCGTATATTCTATACAATATTAATTCTATACAATTTTAAAGATTACAATTTTAAATATTAAATAATGAATCTATAAAAATTAGTATAAAAAATATGTTATATTATTGCATAATAATTAATTATTAATTGTGAAAATATATATATATTTGACGGAAACTCACGAGCTTTGTGCTTGCAAATCTGCATCTTCGACGCGTCTGATGGAGGCGAAGGTCCAGCTTTGTTAACGGCGATGACTCGGAACTGGTACTCGCCCCTTTCTTTTAGATCGGGTACTTTGCCCTCAAGTTGATTTCCAGGGACTTCAATAGCCTTTTCCCAATCGGGCTTGAACCGATCCTTTTTCTCGATAATATATTTTTCGATCGGCGCTCCACCATCGAAATCTGGCGCAGTCCATTTTAAGCTTACGGATTCGTTATCGTAATCAGTGATTTCGGGCGTTCCAGGCTTTAAAGGTTCGTCTAAAAGACAGAAATTATTCATTTTATGTTTAAATTCACATCTATACTTTATATTTAGCAATTTAGCACTATAATATTATGATTGTCTGCTTTGAGATTTAAAATCTAGATTAAAATATTATAATATTAAAAATAAATGATTTTGTCAAGCACATTGCAATTTCTTTGTATTTTATATTTTCTATTTTAACAATTAAATTTTAAATTAAAATTTTTTAAGAGGCAATTGCACAAAAATTAAAACCTATTGGTTTGACATCTTAATTAAGAAAAATTTACTACATATCAATCAAGGAAAATAAATAATTTAAACACATATTTATTAAATTATTCCGTTAAATACTAGATATATTATTTAATGAGGAAAATATATTGATATACCATATGGATTCTTGGCAACAACGCCGCGTTCGCTCTCCAGAGGCTCCGAATCACCCTCGTCATTAACAGCTGTCACGCGGAATTTGTATTCACTTCCAGGATTCAAGCCAGTAACTTCAAATTCCGTGTTCGGTGAGTTTCCAGGCACTTTACCGACTCTGACCCATTTACCAGTCTTCGTGTCCATCTTCTCAATTTCATACTCTTTGATCGGTACACCACCATCGTCATCCGGCTTCTCCCATTTCACCTTGGCCGAGGTATTGGTGACGTCGCTGACTACCAAAGGACCTTTAGGAGCGTCCGGTTTTCCTGCGAGAAGAAATTTTGCTATGTAGATTCTTTTCTATTAAAGCCTCTTTTCTACTTAAAAATCAGTTTATGCAACTGATATAAAAATAAGATATTAAATAAAATATTGAATTAATCGGCGAGTTATTAAATTATTATTCTTATACAGGTCGAAAAAAGTAAACTTTGAAAATTTAGAGATTTAGACTCACCGAGCACGGTGAGTTCAACGGTCTCTTCGTCTTTGCCGTTTGCGTTTTCAGCAATCAGCGTATACTTTCCGGTATCCTTACGCATCGCATTCACGATCGTGAAGTCCGTGTGATACTCGACGTTATCGATCTTGATGCGCTCGGTGGTGGTCAATGGAATGTTATCCCTCCAGATCCATTTGGTTTCCGGCGGAGGTTCACCAGATACATCCACAGACCATTTGTGGGTGCGACCAGCTTTGATGATGATTGATTTGAAATTGGTTCGGTCGATTCTCGGTCTCACTGAAAATTTTCCCAATTTTGAGAAATTGTTATCCATATAAATCTCTTATAAACATATTATATAATTATATAATTATAAATCTACAATAAATGTCATAAATATCAAATTAAAAGTCAGTAATTTAATTTTAAAAATATAAAATACTTTTATATATGCGTTGTATTTTAATTTTTTGAAATAAATCTACAGCAAGTTTGACAATTCGTGATATCATGTTTGTAATAATGGCATGTTTGTAATAATTTTTATAAGTATAATAATACTGTGAACACATTTTTTTGATAATTATAAAACTCGATTTTACGTAACTGAACCATGAAGACTTTAACTTACGGTTTTTGTGCTTGCAGAGATGGTTGTCTGTGGGATCGCTGGGCTCGCCAGGACCGGCCTTATTGTGAGCGCGAACGCGGAATTGGTATACCATCTTCTCCTTCAGGCCTTCAACTTTAGCCTCGGGTGTCGAATCGGTGGTCTTCATTACCTCGACCCAGTCCACGGCGAATTTGTCCTTAATCTCGACAGTGTAGTGAGTAATCGGCCTACCACCGTCGCTCTTCGGTTTCTCCCATTTCAAAGACACACTGACGTTGTCATAGTCAAAGATTTGCGGCTTGCCAGGCTTACCAGGCTCATCTGCCGAAAATATTACATGAAATTTACTCAAAAATACGTTACTTCATTAACAATATCTAATTAAATTAAGAATATTTAGTTGTCCAATTTTATTATTAATTTCTCTTTACAAAATAATTTTATTCATCATCTATTTCTATCCAGAAACAGTATTAAAATTATTAGAAATGTCAAATATTATATTCTTACCGTAAGGATTCTTCGCGAGGATGGCTTCCTCGACCTCCAACGGCTCAGACTCGCCCTCCTTATTAACTGCCTTGACACGGAACTTATATTTCTTCTTGGGTGTTAAACCAGGGAACGTAAAAGTTCTCTCTTTAGGACCAGTTTCTCCTGCTGGAATCCATCGTCCAGTATCCAAATCCATCTTTTCCAATACGTAGCCTGTGATATCGGTACCGCCGTTATCCTCCGGCGTGTCCCATTTAACTTGAACGTGATCGGACCGGATTTCTTCCACTTTCAGAGGTCCCACCGGAATCGACGGCTTGTCTATAAAAAGATAATGAGTTTACACGATGCAACACAAATTTCGATTAATGCTCTGCAATTAAAAAATCAAATTATGATAAAATAAATATTTCTTCGCAAATAAATTTAAATTAATTGCTTCAACTTCAAATATCGAATTTCCTTTAATTAACAAAAATACTTAATCTCGCAAATTAAACATTCGTTAAGATATATGTTGTTTATTGTAAATTTTTACGTAAGATTTAATAATTTTAATGTTAAAATTTATTTTGATTTCAAGAAAAATGTTTAATTCAAAAAAGTTTTGCGAGATATTAATAAGATGTGATCGATGAGCTCACCAAGAACGACGACGTCGGCGGCGCTCTCGCAAGTACCGGAACTGTTCGTCAACACTAATTTATATTTTCCGGAATCGGGTCTGGCGGTCTTCCTGACCGTCAACACGGTATTTCTCTCGTATTTGTCGATCGTGATTCTCTCAGCCGCGTCCTGAATTATCTCCTTCTGACCCAGGAACCAATGCACCTCCGGTTCTGGCTCGCCGGCGTACTTGATGTCGTACTTGATGACTTGGCCCTTCTTGACGACCAGATTCGTGAGACCGTCACCGACGATGTACGGCTTAACAAATCGGCACTTGGCGATAATCGGCTTAGTGGCGTCAGACGGCTCGCCAGGACCTGCCTTGTTCACCGCTCGTATCCTGAACTCGTACTGCGTGCCTTCCTTGAGGCCGTCGATGGTCGCCTGAGTCACATCGCCCTCGATCTCCTTGCCCGTCACCCATTCCTTGCCGAACTTCTCCTTGTATTCGATTACATAGCCGGTGATCGGTGCACCGCCGTCGTTCTCGGGTTTCGTCCATGTCAGATCGGCATGATCCTTGTCCCAATCAGTTACGTCGACGTTCGTGGGTTTACCTGGTTCGTCTGAAAAACGCAAGAATATCTTCGTTTGTCTCTTTCAACTCGATATATTTTGCTGGCATATTTACAAATCACGAAATCAACACTAGAAATAGTGAAATTTAACATTTAACTCGCATCTGAATCATCTTGTTAATATGTATGTTTAAGAAGAGAGGAAGGATTTTATCGTGGAATATAATATTAATTTCAATAAATTTTAATAAGTTTAATTAATTCGATAAAATTTACCCCATGGATCCTTGGCCAAAACGGGCTTGCCGAACATTGCCGGCTCGCTGGAGCCGAGTTTATTCACGGCTCGTATGCGGAACTTATACTCCTTTTTCGCAACTAGATCTTCGACCTTGTAGACGCATTTCTCGCCCGACATGACTTCACCGACACTGTCCCATTGGGACTTTAAGCTAAGATCGAGGCGCTCGATGACGTACTTCGTGATAGGTGAGCCACCGTCATCCTTCGATGGCTTGAAGGACACGACGCAGGAATTCTGGAATATCTCGTTGACATCGACATCGTACGGCGCAGATGGGACATCTAAAAAGAATAATTTATAGATAAGAAGAAATAATAAGATATAAGATTTGATGAGAAGCCAGTTTTACAAAAATACAAACCTTGCATGACGATATTGACATCCTTCACTTCCTCGCCCTGATTATTACCGATCTTGATCTGGTAGATACCAGACGACTCGCGCTGGGGTTTCTTGATCTTATACGTGACTTTATCCTCGCCAACGATGATCTCGACCTCCTTGAGAGGTAGCGGTTTGCCGTCCTTCATCAGCTTCGCTTCCACTTGACTCTGCTTGGTGCCATCGACTGTGGAGATCGCAAACATAAGTTTTCCAATTCAACATTTTTACATCATGGCTATTAAATTTTATTACATCGTGTGTAAGATATGAGTTGTTACCTTTGAAAGGCACAACAAAGACCAGCGGCGCGCTGCAGGGTCCCTCGACCTTGTCGGGGAAGTCGACGATGGGTTTGCTCTCGCCGTTCTTTACGGTGAGCTTGCAGCTACTCGTCAGCTGACCGCTCTCGCACATGATCTCGCCATCGTCCGTCATTTCCAACTTGTTGAACACCAATTGGTGCTTACCGCCGCCCAGATTCTTAATCTCCACTCTCTCATTGGGCTCGATCTTCTCGCCGTTGAAGTAGAATACAGCCGGCGCGGTCTGATCCTGAAGCTCGACATCCAGCACCAGCTTCTCTCTCTCCACCGCGACGGTATCCTTCAGCTTCTTGTTGAAGCGATTGGCATCTATAATTTACAAGAAAATACAATCATGTGCGATCTTTTTCTTAAGAGTAATCGAAGTTAAATTAAAGAAAGAAAAAACTGTTATACTTACACTGTATCACGATTTCAGCTTCGGTCTTATCCGCGTTGCTCACGCAAGAATAGAGCCCGGCGTCGGTGACTTTACAGTCTTTAATGGTGAGTTTTCGTTTTCTGCCTTCTTCCTTAATTTGCACCCTAGCGCAGAAATAATTTATAATAAAATATTTTCTTAAAATTAAAAATAACTAACGTAAAAAATTAATTATTTATTTAATTTAAAAGAATAATTCTGTCTACTAAAATGTACCTCTTGTCAGGCGTGATTGCTTGGTCACCTTTGAACCATTGAACTTCACCCGCGGCATCATCCAATTCGCAAACTAAAGTCAAGGTTTCCTTTTCTACCAACTGCTGATGTTTCAGCACTTTGACGAACTTGTAAGGGTATTCTAAAAAGAAGCATCATTATGTTTTGTAAAAATTTCAAATTTTAGACAAGTATTATGAAGAATCGCAATTAAATTGAATTGTTGCAATTTATAAAAATAATGCCCACCAACTATAGTGAGGATAGTGTCTGTCTTGTCCGTCTGCTTGCTTATCTTGCAAGT
Organism: Temnothorax longispinosus; assembly: GCF_030848805.1. NCBI lineage: Eukaryota > Metazoa > Arthropoda > Insecta > Hymenoptera > Formicidae > Temnothorax > Temnothorax longispinosus. The sequence goes on along the minus strand of NC_092365.1, from coordinate 5,820,304 downwards.
ATATTCGCCACTGTCTTCTAAAGTTGCGCTCCTGATCGCCAGCCGACACACGCCAGATATGTCTTTAGAAATACTGTACTGGTCTCCGTCCTAGAGAATAACGATGAGATTTCTTCAATATTTAAAACGTTCTGAATATTGAATATCCAAATACTTATTTGAATATCTATCCGAATATTCATTCAAATATCTATCCAAATATTTATCTGAATATCTATCCAAATATTTATCCAAATATATATCCAAATATTTATCAAAATATTTATCCAAATTTTTGCCGTAATAAATTACCTCGAGTTTCGTTTTGCCTTTGTACCAAGAAACTTGCGCCATATTAGAGCTGACTGTACATTCCATATAAGCCTCGTGCTTCGTAAAACCGCTGGTCTTCTTCGATAACGGCTTCAGGAAGGTATACGTTGGATCGGGCTCTGAAAGTTAAGAAATTTCAAAATGTAAATTTTATTTGATACAAAAATTTGATTCTCAGAAAGAAGATTTATCGAAAATATGTTACCATCGACATTCAGGAAACCTGTGCTGGATACGCCGGAAATTTCGATCGTATATTTTCCAGTGTCTTCGACTTTGGGTCCAGTGATGATGAGTTGATAACAGTCTTCCTCGTTTTTGAATTTGTATTTCGCCGATGGGAATAATTCCTGCATAAAAAGCAAATAATTTAACGTCAATTGCTTCGATCTTTAACTCTGTCTTTCTGATTGTAAAATAAGTTAAAAAGAATGTGTTATTAAAAAGTTTTAATTAGTTTGCAAAAATATAAATATATAATTTAAGTAGCGATTATTATCTGAAAGGATACTTACGTCTTTTCGGAAGAACCATTTCGGCTTGGCGTTCGGTTTCGAAAAGTTCGCTTCGAAGACGACCTTCTTGTCTTTGCCTTCCTTGGCGTACTGGTCCACCAGTGGCTTCAGGAAACTTTCTTGTTTCTGCGAAAGAGAGATCACCGATCAACAGTGAATCATATTCGGAGATTCGACTGAGAAATCCAACAGTAGTATTGTTCAACATCAACAGCGATCGCTTTGCCAGGCTATAAAAGGTAGTAAAGGAAAAATCGGCGGAAAAAACTCGAAAAAATGACGTCGCTGCCTCTCCGTACGAACAGAGGAACGGAGGGCGAGGACGACGAAAAAAAGAAACGAAGACGAAGTCTCTAGAAGAAATTCTAAAAAAAAGAGATTCTAGAGAACAAAAAAAATTTGCAAAAGGTTTAGTCGATCGTTCGTCGACGGAGCTGGACAAGCTTGTTTTCAAGCCTGTGACTCGCGTCATGCTTATTACTGTTAAAATCTGGTGTTAAACGGGTTTGAGGAAAAGAAGAGTATGTGGGCTTCCTCGGAAAAAAATAAAAAAAGTATTCGCCATTGCTCGAGCAAAGTGCGCGAAAAGATAGTTGCTGGAGAAGGCATTGCTTATGAATAATACATTCAAGAGCTGACATCGATGAGAAAAGATATTATTTGATGTCAGGGAATCCAACTGTGAGTATTTGGTCTGGCGTTTTAATCGACTTAATTCTAATTAAATGAATATTTAATAAACCCAAAATATGAAAATAAGTATGTTGTATAAATAATGTTTAATATTTTTGAAAATTACAACAAATATATTAAAATATGTTGTACTAGACGTTCCAGCTTAACTTATTTTAATTGTTTTGAGCAAAATCCAAGAAATAAAATATTAAATATGTTAAACTTGTAACTTTATTTATTAAATACTAATTTAATTACTAAAAAGAAAGAAAGTAATTCTTTTTTCTAATTGCATAAATTAGCATTTCTTTTATGAATAAAACTTGTCACAGATTAGAATCCCTGCGAGCAAATTTTAAAATTAAATAGAATATTCTCTCTCGGAAAATATAAGAGAAGAATTAGAGAAAGTGAAGTTATAGATCGAGGCAGAAGATGCAACAGAAGCTACGTAACTTTGATCTTAAATAATTAAATAAAATAGAATTCATTAATCGAAGGCGAAAGAAACAGCAGTAGAATTTTTGGGGCTAGACAATTAATTCTGAGAAAGAGCGAGTTCTCGAGCGAAGAGAAAGAAGATAGATAGATCATCGAGTTTTCGGAGAGACTGTCGAGGCAACAGCGATAGGCACACAGACAGTCAGTATCACGTGAAATTATTGATAGGGAGTTCGATTCACGTGAGAATCGTTCCAACCTCCGTCTTGGTGAAGTGATGCAGGATTGGCCAGTCGGGTATTAATTCGGCCAGAGACGGCCTACGCGATCCACTATTCTAGAAACAAGAAAAGGCAGATCCGCGATCACAGCATCTTCTCGGAACACGTCGTGTCGATCTTGCTCGCTGATCGCTTTCAGCGGAGAGAGCTACGATGAGCTTTTAATTCCGAATTTACTTGTCATTGCTAGCCCTATGTTTGATCTCATAAGTTTCGTTATTTCGGATTTTTCTTAATAATCATCGCTACTCGTCATTATGAGTTATGCATGATTAATTGTGAATACAATCTTTAAGAAGTTATATAATAATTATTAAGTTATATTAAGCTGTTACGAAATACTGTAAATAGTGCTACGTTAAATATTACTAAATATAATGTATAATTAATATCACAAATATTAAATTATTCGAATATCGCGAATATTATTATTTTTAGTAAATGTCTGCTACATTTTTATTGACAGTTCTGCTGCTTTTTAGATAAGTAAGTCACATAACTCAACAGAGCGAAGTGCGAAAATAAGGAAATGTTATTTAAATTATTCGTATAATTTGTTTAAATAATGAGACCTGTCCATTCGACTAATGATCTACAATTCTACATTGTTATGTGTTTTAGTTCGAAAACATTCATGAAAGCGTGTGCATGCGTGATGATAAGCATATGTGTGACAGTAAAATTCATTTTTAATCAAGCCAAGCGAGAAGCATGGATGATTCAGTTTGTTAATTTTTATTTAATCTGCGTAAGAGTATATGAATAATATCAACAAATTTATATTCGCGCTTTTATATTTCATAGTTTTCCAAATTTTTTAGAGATTATTTAGAAAAGCGCAGGCCAAAGGGATCTCTCAATCGTAAATAATCGCAAGAATTTTAAACTAATCTTCGCGAAAATTACGAATTTTAATATAATTTTATTTCATATTTTGCAAAATTTGATCGGAACAGATGTAAATATAAAATTCTTGCGAATAACTGACTGGCTTTCGATTCATTTCGGTTTACATCCTCAGTCGGATTGATGTAACACCTGCCGCAATAAAACAAAGAGATCAATCACAGTTACTTTTACAACGCCTACATCGCGCAGAGCCGATCTCTTTGTTGTGTGTTACAACACAATTTCTACGTCTCATTTCGCTCAAAGGGTCAAGTTTAGAAAATCCAAAGAACACGTGGGTATTCTGGCAAATTATATAAATGACGAAATATCGAAACGTAAAAAGTCTCATTTTCCCTTTTTGTACAATTGGACAATTTTTTTTTAACGCAATGTCAAAATAATCACGCGCTGTGATATCCAAGATTAATTAACCAGAATACCGCGCAGGAAGTGAAAGCCTTGCGGGGCGATTCTGCTCTCTGTTTCGTGGCTTTTTGGAATCTAATGCATAAGGATGCCATTGCTTTAAGACTTTTTTTTCGCGAACCTTCTCCTTGGCGTGCGCCGCTAGTTTTGGCCAGTCGACGATTAGCTCCTGCAAACTTGGCCTGCGCTGAATGTCGAAGATGTCCTGCATGCCCAGCACACACACATCATGGTTAATGCCACTCTTATACAATTAGCCAAAATACCGATCAAAGAACTCTGATTTAAAGAAATATTTAAAGAAATATTATAAGAGAAAAAAATGCATTAATTCATTTTTCCCGATTTCACAGCGCTCTATTTTATATGTATTTTGTATTTAATTGTTGAATATCTTTTATTTAGAGCTATAAAATTGATTATATCAGAGTCCTTTTCCTATGATACTTCTACACGTTTAGAGATAATGCTTTCCTCCTAATGTGAAGAGTGTCACATGCAACAATGCCAATTTTCGTCACGCGTTTTATCGACACTTTACATTCTTTCTTCTACCAGCGACTTTCAGGCTTTTCAGTCACGTTAATTATCGTGCTTGCTTGTTAATAGAGAAATGTATGATAAATGTGAAAATATACAACTAGCCCTCAATGTAATAAAATAATTTCCATACATTTTATAAAGAAGCACAAATATCAATCTTGAGTTCTTTATCAATTCTCAGCACCAAAGTGAGATGTGCCGATCTCTATAGAGTTTGATAAATTAATAACTCAAAGAGGCAAAGAGGGATAGGTGTAATTCGAAGTGCAGCATTAACTCTAAACCATACATAAAAGTGCATACGTTAAAAATGAGAAGAGAAAGTTACGTCGCTCGCGCGACAAAGTGGAGGCAAAGGAGGAAGTAGAGAACTTGTATGGCGTGGTCAAAATTTAGATAATGCCGAGAGTAGAGTTTCAAGTGTTTTGATAACAATCAAGAGATCATTCTGCAATTTTTCTCTTACTTTCTAATTATCGTTGTAAAATTATTCATTTTCGTTATATTTTCATTACTACTTTAATCTGTTAATATTTAAAGAAATAAAGGCTAACAGTAGATTCTCTAACTCTGTCTTGTCAGTGTTTTAAACGTAATGTTTCGTAATCGTCATGCTGTCATATCATTGCTGGGGTTTATTATGTGTGATCGCTCGTGGAAAAAGACCTTGAGCCAGCTCCAGTTAGTTTCACCCTTCCTGACGAGGGAAATTCGAAAGATCTCCACACCCGATGCCAAGATGACTATTTCCTCGCCGTCTTGGAACCAACTCGACACTTGCAGTTCGCTTCGTAGCGACTAGGAGACAGAGGTAGACAAAGAAAAGAAGAAGAGAAAGAGAAACAGAGAGAAAAGAACAGGCAGAAAATGCTTTCTGACAATGAGATCTTGAAAATGTGCCATCTTCAAAAATTATATCTCTATTAAGTTGCCGTTAACTATGCTAAATGAAAAGAATTGTTTGATGTATTTATTTAATTAATTATCTATCTAGAATATGTTCTGTAATGTTAATTTAAACAAGAAATGAAGAAAGTCTGTTGCGTCTCCTTTTATTTTCCTTATTTTCTTTCTAATTAAATTAAGTATCTTAGTGATACTTAATTGTCAAATGGAAATTAAAAGGAAAAGAGACTCTCGAATTAAAACGTGAATTTATAGAATAGATTGAGTAGAGAGTCCAACAGGCGGTGTTAGATTTATGTTGAATATCTAACATCGATGTGTCACCTGTTTTCACATTCACGAAGACATCATCAGGCTGTTAATGACGTGCTGAAATCACATTCGCACACCACCGTTATGTGCATTATATTGATGGCGATTATAAAGGTGATGCGTAACCAACTTTGTTTGAAAGTATTATGCGAAATAATTTTATTCGAATTAAACCTGTTTCAAAGTTGAAGATATCGACATACGTTGAATGATACCTATACATATAAATTCTGGTTTAGCTCTACGTTGATTACAAATTTAACTTAATAATATTAATTTTTCTGCACAGTTTACATCATTTGCGTTGTATGTGTATGTGTGTAGAAATGAGGACACGTACCTTTTCCACTTTCTTCAACGCCGGCATGGGCTTCTCGACTTCCTTCAAGTCTACCTTTTCTTGCTCGGCCTCGTCTCGCTTCCATTTCTGGTATTTCCTCTTTTTCAACATTGCGCGGAAGTCCATACCACTGGCGTCTGTCATAAATTCATTCCACAAATCAAAATTTCAAATAACAAAGCAAATATGCCATTATTAATATTTCAAATATTAAAATATATTAAATATTAAATTAAATGGTGATATAGTGTCCAAATTTTTTAGATATAAGTAAATTAAATGGAAAATTCGGGTTTTGCACGATTAACTCGACTCACCCGAAATATAGAGCTGCATCTCGGCGGAATCCTCGCCATGGATGTTGCTCACGACGATCTTGTAAGTGCCCTCGTCGTTAGGCTTCGTCTTCCTCATGCAGAGGGTGATCGTGTTGGTCTCCGAGTCCGTGAGGAACTTGAAGCGGCCACCCTCGATGATCTCGGTGATGCCCTTGTAGAATTTGAAAGTTGGCGCGGGCGTGCCCTCCACCGCGACGGTGAGATACGCCGTCGAGTCTGCGAAAAAATATCAATAGAATCAACATTCTTATAATAATAGTATAATAAAAAAAAAACATTTTTACAATGTAAAACATTATTATTATTGCTGCAATTATGTCGATTTTGAGGAAATTATTTCCTAAGGGTTAATAACCCTTTTTTATTAACCCTTAATTAACCCGTTGAGGTCACACCTCCTAAAAGTAACGTAGAGGTCCCATGGGGTCCAATAGACCCCACAACAGTTTCCATTTGCGTTCTTTTTGATGTATCGACTCAAACCTTGAACTGGAATTATTTATGACTTCCTCTTGATAATCCAATAATTTAAAAAATTTTTTTATGTTGAAAAAACGCGAGAAAAAATTTTTTTTTTCGAGAAATTTGACTTTTTTCACAAAAATTTATCAAAATTTTTTGAGATAAGCAAAAAAACTTTGTGCGTTTTACTCTCAAAATAGTATACTTTTAAGAAAAGAAAAAAAAAAGCCTGGGGTCCACTGGACCCCATGTGACTTCAACGGGTTAAAAACAAAATGCATTACCTTCGACGGCGGAGTACGATTCCTCGACATCGACGATCTGGGGTGGTCCGCCTGGTCCAACATCTCGTAGAGGTGTGCTAGGTAAATTGATCCTATTCTCGAGGTCCGCCACGCTGGGTCTTCTGATGTCCGCTGTGCTCGGACGACGACGCTGCGCCATTCAAATGAAAACGTCAGCGAATTTACACGCGCATCGTCGTGTTTTACATAGACATTGAAAAGCTTTTAAATAAAGCGAGAAAATTTGAAGCACGGCGCGCGACGACTTCCGTCGATGCAAGATTAAATTTTGATTTTGTATCCACGGTACATCATCAAGGATCAAAGAAAATTACGATCTATTGTAGTTAATGGACAATACATACCTATAATAATATCACATAGAAGACGACAGTTAGATGAACATTTATGGGTAGTTGTTTTCTACAAGCGCTTCTTTTGATCGTAATTTCTATTTCGTGATAAAAGTTAATTTTATTATTTCTTAAATTATTCTTTTGCAAAAAAAGTTATTAAAAAAGTAAAAAAAATGGAAGTCGTCGTTATCGCTTGAAAAATCTACAGCGCTCATGCGATGTCGCATATTTTTTAACATTTTAATTATTACTTACGTTTATTTACGTTTAATTATTGTGAGTTAATGTTATTTACAATTAGGTTATTTCACATTATTAATCAGCATTACGTTTCAATCGTTAGTTACTATGTGTTAGTCACCAAATCGAGTGAGTTTTAATAGTATTAGTGACAGTGCTAAAAACTCGTCCACTTCTTAGAATACATTGATTAGCAAGATGGGATCGATAAGTATGGATAATTTCACATGATGACTTTCCGACATCCGTGGCAATTTCTCCAATCGCGTGTAGTCACTGCGTTTTCAGGAGTTTTTCTTACTCAATTCTGAGATTTAGCGACTAATTGTAAGTATTAATCTCATATATCGCATTTATATTTTTTTAAACAAATTATTTAAGAAATGTTAGACAATATCAATTTACTTGCCTTCCATTTCCGCACATTTGTTTTTGTTTACGTACAAAGAAAATATCTCAAATAATTAATGATAAATAATAATTTACTAAATGTGTAAGAATCCATTGAGTACGCATAGTCGGACAAAGGAAATAGAAAGGGAACATATTAATCAGATGAATAAGAGGTTGAAGAAAGCAGGAAGGTATAATTTTAATATTTCTTCAAAATTTGTATGGTCATAATGGAAAATATAAATTAGTACCAAAGTCGTATTTTTACATCATTCCTGCTTTCAACTTTAGAAACGAATGAGAAATGCTCGTTCGATGGTGAAATTCGTATTCTTACGATGATGAGAATGTGATATTCGTGCGTCGATGCACGTTCAGTGTGTGAAATCGTGGCGAAACGCATCTGCCACGATGGTGTGAATCGCAAAGTATGTACGAAAGTGCGAGTCACGAGTTACGCGTGGGATGAGAATTTAAAGCCGTGTGACATAATAGTTAATTATTATTTGAAATCGTCGTCGGTCAAGAGACGGGATTAAATTGCACAGAGAGAAATAACTTTGCAGAACAAAAGGAACGTACAAATCGAAATTTAAAAAATTACTTTCTTTTGTAATTATTAAAAAATTACAATATTAGAATTAATATTGCAACACTACATCATATCACTAATTGTAAGTTATATTATTTTTCATATTTAATTGCTATTATCCTCGCTAGTGCAATCTAATTATATTTTAATCATGATAATCTACGATAAGGCATCGTTAGCGATATTTCTTGGCCTGTGCTCGTAAGCCGTCGATGTTAGAAATACGAAAATACATTAAGAAAATTAACAGAAGATATTATACAGAAAGTTGGGAGAAGAGAGAAAGAGAAACATGGATTCGACATGATGTGTATGACATGAATGACTATTTTCACTGCTTTGGCGATGAAATGATTGCTTACTCCGTAAACCAAAATCTGATTCCCGTCAATTAAATTGCCGTTCGAATATTCGTCTAACGGGAAATTCAGTTATCAGGATTATTTACAAAGAGACACGTTACGATATCTACACGATATGCACAAATACGATGTCATACATCTATAAATCAGAACGATAACATAATTGGAACAAACTTGGTCTTTCTTTTTAAAAGAGCGACACCGTATTCGTGACGATGAAAATGAGAATATTTCGATCGAATCTATTTGACACATATAGTGTGAGCACGATGGATATTTACACCTATACATAAAATTCTACATAAATAAGTTATTTCACACATATATAAAAATATCTTTGACATATAAGAGCGAACTGCTCAGTCACAAATCTATCGCAGCGATATGCAAAATTGTAGAAGAGAACCGGCATCTCCAATGTCGATCTATCAAACTGGCAAGCTATTATAATGTTTGTAAAATACTTGCCACGTATACAATTGATAAATAATTTCGCGTGAATAATAAGTTATTTTAACGACAAGAAACACATAATTATTTAAATTGAAGTTTTTAAAAATGACTTTACACAAAATAACTTTTTAAACATTTTTTTTCACTCACTGGAGTATACCGTGAACTCTAAAATAAAGTTGCACTACTGCGACAAGTCTGATCTCGAGTCGTGCTGCAACTACTTAATTTTTAATGGTGGTAGATATCATGAATAATTTTTTCGTGATACACAAAACGAGACACAAGCGAAATTAATACATCAGCAAACTTTTTCCCGCAAATTATTTACAACAAATTATAACGAATTATTGGTTAAGTTAATTCCAATCTCTTTACCACCATTACAATTGCGTCTAAACTGCATCTATACAGCCGCATAAAATGTACAGGTGTATCCGCTCGAACTAATAAGCAGAATTTACGCAACGCGGCCGCAATGAGCTTCCTTCAGGCGTTACATACATTGAATCGATCCATACGTATGTTTTTAATTCTTAATTACAAAGTTCGTACATAAATCGACGCAATGCAAAGGTAACACCGTCTGCAAACGCATTTCGCCGGCGTTGACCATCGCGAGAAAGTGCTCTTTGCAAAATATTTATAGAACATACAGGTTTAGAATAACATCCAAAAACTTTGTATAAAATTAACTGGTTTGGCGATCTTTTCGTAACAAAATTGTAAAGAAATCGGCGGATCTTTGCGTCGTAAGAGAATGTTAACTCTCTGATTTATTTTGACCAAACTTTTCCGTAAAAGCTCCGATGCAACTTTTTATTCAGAATGGGTAATAGTCCCAAATATGTTTTTGCTAATAGATAAACAATTCTCTATATTAACCAATTTTTGGAAGTTATTCAGAAATATCCTGTATAAATAGTTTCCAAATTTTAAGCACGCAATAAACAAGAAAATAAACGTCGAGATAACGTATATGTAAACGTATATATAATATAAAATAATATAAAAATATACATATGCGTACACGCACAACAGAGATATTGTGCTAACCTCTTTTTGCAGCGCGCCTGGTCGGCCGGACTTAGTCTGTGTGTGGTGCGTGAAAAAATAAAAGATGAGATAGAGACAGAAAGGTAGAGACAGAGAAGAGGGGGTGGGGGGCAGAGAGAGATTAGAATTTTCGAATTCTGAGGTGGGTGGTCCACACGCAGCGGACTCATATCGGGGGAGTGTGCTCGATACAATGGGGGAAAAAGGGGGATGATTCGTCTTTCGATGTGAGAGAAAAGAAAACTCAGATTATTGATCAGTAAATTGCTTGCCAATATGCTCTCACGAACATATAATATTAAGAGATATTAAACCGGTATTAAACCGCGGTGTGGTTGAGAAAATAGCGGCTAGCGTGTTTTACAGTATAGCGGGCAGCAGCAGCAGCAGCAACCTCAAAAACCTCAGTTAAAAAACATGTCGCAGAATTATTCTTTTTATTATTATTAATATCGTCATGTCGTCATTATTATTATTATTATTAATATTATTATTGCCGTCCCGTGGTAACGCGTGGCGTTGCTTTTGCCTCTCTCACCGGGGGGGGGGGGGACTTTTCCTCGCCGAATTTTTACGTTTTTAGTCTTCGTTTTAGTTGCTGGGCTCTTATTATCTTTGTCTTTTCGTGGGCAACAAGGGGGGGGTAGCGAAATACGACGCTTAAAAATCATGAGCGTTTGGGGGAGGGGGGGGCGCAGAAAAATACAAAAATTCAAAAAGGGATGTATCCGTAGGACAGAGAGAGAGAGAAAAAAAACAGAGCAATACATAATACGGAAGATTGCTGGTGTATGGTACTCTGAGCAGGTAAGCTTTGTGTTATAGCGAACACAAATCTCACCTTTGTGTCCACCAACACCTCACCGGGCCGTAACCTTCCCAACTGCAAAAATCACAGAGACGAACACATGAGGGGTCAAGTGACTGCTCGTCATCGTAAAGATAATTCCTCTTTCGTCGCTTTTGTTAACGCGGGATCTTTGTTAACGTCTCCCGACGTAGATTTACACAGAACAGACATCAAAATACCTTCTTTTCTTTTACGGAAACAGTTGGCAAAAAGCGATGATGCCGAAAATGATGGGAAACAAAAATGCTCCTGCGCGCTGGCTTCGCTGTTTCTGTTAAAAAGTCAAGGGGCGAGAACTGACTCTTCTTGCATCGGATTAGATTAAGGGCTGCTTTTATTATTCGCTCGAGGGGGAGAGAGGGGGGCAAAGTTTCGGTTAATCTCCGAAGATATATGGAAGAGAATAAAAGTCGGGAGCTGTGGAGGGACAAAGAGGAAAAATCGCGGTAGACGAACACAAACGGGGGCTGTTCGAGGCTCGCCTTACCGACGTTATTGCCGACGGCTTGTGCGTTTGCGTTTCTGTGCGGTGCATTGCTGGACAGAACAGTGCGATTCGGCGGTGAACTTAATACGTCAGTGAGTTTAAGTGCAACCAGCTCGCGCGTGATCGCATGAAAGTAGACGGCTCTCTTGAAGAGCGAATCGCCGTTCGTATAAGAATAATTAATCTGAGAATTCGATTGTCCCGAGCCTGTCACGTCGAATTTTTCATTGCATTCATTTCGTTACAATTTTGTACTATAATTTTATTGCGATTTTATATAATCGCTGTTTCGTAAATCAATTGGAACTTTCTAACTATTATTGATATTTTTTACAACGTGAAGGTTCGAGATAGTCGATTGGAAAAGCAAGGGCGTATCAGTGGCCAGTCACAAACGAGTTATCGCAACATTATCTCAATGAAGTTATAATTACATCAATGTGTGTATTACTGTAGCATAAGCTCGATAATAAAAATTTATATAAAAATATATAAATCTGTAATGGCTATATTATCTACACCCATAAATACTTTTATCGACATATAATTGTTCGAAACTTTGTCACAATCTTTCAAAAGAGATTTTTTTGAACAATATCCGATGTTCGACTTTAGCAAATAAGTTCGAGTCCAACGAGTCCAACCAGACGTTTTCACTTTCGCGCGACAAAGACGCTCCGCAAATCAATTTGCGAGACAATAATTCAATTTGATAACGATGCACATTGCACGTTGGCAGAAACGGGGAGGTATAACAAGTGTTTCACGCGAACGATGAGACGACCGTTCGGTCGTCAGGCATGATTCACACGTCTTGTCGCGCTGCACGGGACATTTATTAGCGCCGATGCCTCTGTCTACGGCGGCGCAATGCTTGCCAAGAACACCCGGGTGATCTATCGGGTGAAGATGTAAGCCAGGGAAGACTCGAAACCTTATATGCGAGTGATTAACTGACAACTCGGCGCGCACATCGCACGGACAGGCCCTGGCTTCCTCCCCTTATCTCGCGTTATTAATTAATATTATTGTTGTTATTATTATTGTCATCAAGAGTGGCAGAGATGCATAGACTCGGTTGCAACAGATCCGTGCCAAGATGCATTCGTTTTTTTACTCGCAGATCTTCGATTATATCGAGAAACATCGAGAGAGACACATGCGAGAGTTTCGTTCCAATATCTTTTTATTTTAACAAATTTAACAAATTTTAACAAAAGACAGGATTTTTCGACGTGTCTATTAAAAAGAATGTTAAAAAAAGGAAATAGGTTTTTTGAAAATAAAAAGATGCTGGAACTCTCCCACGTGAAGGTTTGCACGTCATCGTCGGGAATCTAACTGTTCGCTCCCGATAATGTAAAGTTTATTTATTAATCAAGTTTAGATCAAACCATTTTTTTGCCATAAAGTGTGCATGATTAGATTCAGGACGATGCGTGTGGATTTCGTGCATCGTGTGCCATAAAGTACGACCACAGTGAGTAAATAGTAGTAACGAGCAGGCAAAATCGAGCAAAGAGAATCGTGAATGCAAGATTTTCCTATTAGCAATAAAATTGCATTAAGAAGATTGTAGAGAGAATAAAAAACGTTAAGAATTGCATGAAATTTGAAACACAAGCTTTTTTATAAATAACACTAGTTTTTTTTCCAATATTACAATTTGCATCTCAGTAAAACCGCAATAATAAATCGAAATTTGTATTTATATCGAAATTTACTTAAATAGAACAAAAACTCAGCACAGAATAGACTTTTTTCATGTCTCAAATACGTTGGCTTCATGCTTTGTAAGAAATACACATAAAGAATTAGGTGATAAAACTTTTACGACCTAAAAATTTTAATAAAAATCTTGAGCTTTGTTCTCAAAGCAATATGAGGGAATAATGGCTCAACGATACAAGCTAAGTATTACATTAATAAGAAAAACTTTATTCTCATAATTATAATTGATATCAAATAAACGTTTCCACTTCACTAACAAATCTTTTTCAGTACTAAATTAAGTTTGTTCTCAAAAACTAATTGATGAAAAAAATCTAAAAAAGTTTACACGCTGATGTTATTTATAAATAAAGCCTTGTGTCCACGACGCTAGCAATCGCTCTGAGATCTCGGACGAAGAAAAAATTTGACCAATCACATTTAAATAATTCGACCAATTGACCAATGCGATTGGTCAACTTTCCCCGTCCGAGATCTCGGAGCGATGTCTAGCTTCATGGACATAGGGGGTTTTTTTCGAATTTCCCTTGGTTGAGGGAGATTAAGGTGTCTTCTACTCAAAGGTAATTTGACACAAACAATTCTAAGCCCAATATATATCATTTCAATCAATCTCTTTTACCGTCGACCTTTTGCACTATGCAATAATTCTTTAAACTCTTAAGCGTCGTCTACAATGGCAGCAAGAGTATACAGTAAGACGTAAGCAGTGGGTTATTGACTAATGGGATTTTTGCAATTCAAGAATAATCGACTATGGTTGGTCAATAGCTTACTGCTTACGTCTTACTGTATACTCCAGCTGCCATGGTAGACGACGCTTTAAACGGATTATTAATCTATTGGAACTTTAATCCTTCGATTTCCCATTAAAAATGGGCATTCCACCTCTTAAGCGAGGTATATGTGAGATGAAGGCTGGGCCGGAATCGAACCACGGACTTTTGAGTTACTAATCACTCGCAAAGCTAAAGAGCCACGCGTCATCCCCATCATAGACACAAGACTGAAAAGAGATTAGGTTTTAAATTTCACGCAGTTCTTAACATTTCTGATTCACTTGTTTCAGAGTGCAGACGGTGCAGACGCTTGATTCTCTTTACGCGATACTCCGGTGAGTGTGTACGAAAGAGAGAGAGAGAGTGTGTGAGAAAAGTAAGTAAGAATAAAAGTGCATTTGGTAGTCGAGTAAGGTTGCAGACGAGACATTCGCTTCCGCGCTTTTCTCAGCGATTTATCTCACCTTGCGCTCGTCCACCACCTCGCCGGGACGAAGCTTCCTATGCTCCTATGGACCAAATCTCTATTAACCACTACTGCGAGGTAAAGATGCTTGTATGCGCACGTGTGTGTATGTGTGTTTGTGCGTGTGTACACAATGTACGATGCTGCAACATATGTCTACGTCGTATAACAGAGTAGTGCGCGATCGTCCGGCGTACGTGTGCCCTATCGCCCTGTGTTGGACGTATCGAAACGCATTCCCCGCTTTATCTTTATCTTGAAACCGAACCAAGTCTCGGGAAATTAACTAAAATTAATTAACGGCAAGTTGTGCGTCTGTTTAATTTTAGTAACTTTAATTAATGCATTTCCGCCTATTTTTACACCACGAAAGCGTCTCCGTAGTCATAAACAGTCGAGCTAAAAATATTTCTTAAGGCTGTAACGCTAATTATAATTCAGAAAGATTATTTTAAGGCAAAGTGTGAGATCTTATCTCTCGAATGTAATGGAGATATCTGATTGCATGTTTCACGGGGAACGCTTTCGATCGTCCTCGCTCTCGGCTGAGGTAATACCACACATGGTCGGCAATTATCCGTGCGTTTCTTCGACGATCTTCTCTTGGAGGAAGCATCCGTTTATAGTTCTTCAGGCTCTTGCGTTCCGCGAGTCGATATGCACCGATCTTGGGACGTCCTCGATTTTTACGCGTTGCAGGTTGCTCGCTTTTCCATTATTTTTTTCTTTTTTTCGGGGGGGAGAAATGCCTTTGCTGACGACAGGAGATAACGGGACTCGACTCGACTTTTCCCGGGGGAGCGGGAGGGGGGGAAGAGACGAAGGAGGGAAGGAGTATATGCTTCAGAAGCTGGTCAACTCTGGATCTTTCATTTGATGAGAAAGGGGAGGTTCTAAAACTCTAAATCTCACGCCTTGCTGACACTAAATGCGACGTGCGTCACTCGACGAGCTTATTCGTCGTCGGGGATTCACGGCGCGTATATCTATCACGAGTACGACCACTAAGACCATCACTGGACTTACACCATAAAACTCAAAAAAAAAAGCTACAAAAAGTCCTAGGGCCAACCAGCAGTAGCCAGTCTCATCTACCTACTTGTTCGTCGAGTGTCTTACGCAACTCGTTAATCATCTACCTAATGGGACTCGCACTTTGCACTCTGAAATATATTTGTAACGTAACGTATTGCACAAAAAGCGGCTCACAATTTTATACGTTAGATTAATTTTTAAAAAATTGTTTATTAATTTAATAATATTGAAATAAATTGAAATATTTCAATTAATTTAATATATATATATATATATATATATATATATATATATATATCCATTTTATATTTATATACTTTTCCCTAAAAAAATATATTAAAAAATACATTAAAATAATCTTTCTAAATAATTCTCGTAATCTCATATATGTATATTCAAGAGTGCAAAGTGTGCCATATCACCCTCTTTGCTTTATTGACATGCGGTAGAATAACAGGTAATTACAAATGAAATAATTCTTTTGCTAATGCAATTATAAAATAAGACATCGGGCGACTCTTAATGAGACCTTAATATTGATTTGTGATTTAATATTCTACTAGAATAGATCGCGTCACAGTCATTTATTTCCGAACTTTGAAGCTAATTGGAACAATGTCTGGCGATTTGACAAGATTCTTCCAATAAATTAACAAGTTCAGTAATGATCCGTTTCCTTAGACATCGGATTTCTTCAAAGCAAGCAAACTGGGTGATCTCGCGAGCACGTAAAAATGCAACAATGTTCTAAGCTCGTTAAATTCTACTTGTGTAATAGCTAATTAGCTGATAATTAAATTAACTTTATTTTTTAACTAATTTGTATTAGTGTCGCTTGTCTTACAATTTAAAGTATGTAAATTAAAGATAAATTGAGTTTTTCTTGAAAATTTAGTTGGCAATTTGAAGAAACTAAATCAGAATCTTTGAATATATCACTCTTTTGTCTCTCTGTTGCATTCTTCAGCTCAGTCCCCTACAAGGTAGTCTATATACTTTCATGATCACACAGTACATTCCGTAACATACCTCGTCACTGATGAGCAAGCTGGGCCTACGACCCAATTCCTCGGGTGGTATGAGCGAGCCGCGTCGACTGCTGGCACCGCTTCCGGGTGCTAAAGAGCCCTTCCTGCTACCGATCGGTGTCACGTCCTTGATAACTTCGATCTTGGGTGCCTCGGGCGCTTTAATCTCCGGTAACTTCGGCTGCGACGATCGAAAATTGATCGATTAATAGCGCTTACTTCCTCCGAGATCAAGCCCGTTTAAAAGATTAAACAAAAAGTTAAATCTCTTTTAAATTTTGATAATTAATTTAGCATTTCTTCCGATTACATCAATTAACCGTAAATGAATCCTAACAGGAAAAAAATTTAGCCCCGTTTCATCAACGTTTCATCAATAATGAATAATTTCTTAGGTAATTACAGTCTCTTTTTCTTTATACAATTAATTGAAAAGGGGATGCTGATATATTATTCGATAAATATGAATTACGTTTCTTTAAGATTTAAATCTTTGAATTAATAAAACTAGACAGAATCACAGTTAGTCGATCTTTTTGGCTTAATCCACAAATACGCACTTTAATGACTTCTTAATTAATAAGGAACCATTATTCGATGGCGATCTAAACGAGTTTCGCGATGAATTTACCGATATCGACGTATCGGGGGCGTTAACGCGGTGACTTAACACGATCGCGTACGTAGGGCGATTACGACTGACCCTGCGATTCGAGCACGAGTTGCTATTGGGTCGGTCGTAATAAGGCCGAAAATAGCGATCAATGTTTTCCCCATTTCTCGTTCACGACGTCGACGACGACGACGACGACGGCGACGACGAGAAACCGATTTCAGGGGGATGATATACGAGCATTTATCCGCCAAAATAGTTGCAGGCGCGACGTCGCGCGTCGCACAGGAGGCATTCATCGCTTGCCAAGGCAAGATTGGAATCGACTGATTATTACCCCTTTTCGCTTTTCTCCCCCTGTCCCTATATCCCTGTCCATTCGCAACGCGTTAATTGCGAATTATGTAGGTGGATATTTATGGCGCGGGGGCACTGCGTCTTCAAGGGGAATGGAAAATATGAGGTCGATTTTCGACGCTAAAATACTACGTCATGGTTCTGGAAAGAATCGTGCTGATTTCTAATCCGAAGGATTATTAACCATATTTGCACCATATTAACTATATTGTTTATTTCGAAAATAGTTCAATTTAAAAAAATCAAATAAATATAATAAGCAATTAAAGAAATAATAAGGGCGTTCTCGGAGTGCCACGAGTAATTCCAGATTTTGATTTAACAGAACATTAATTTAAAATATAATTATTATACATAATGCGGGACATAATGTTAAAAAATTGAAAGTAATAACAAAGCGTATACGTAAATAAAATAATAATTAAATTGTCCGTATTATAGATATATGATACTATTTGAACCCTCGTTATTTGCATCTGGTGCTGGAATATCCTACATAAGTATTTTTAGACGTGCGATTCTTTGAAAGTTTCCCGTACTTCCAAGCAAAATAAGCTACGTAGATTCGCACCTTGGCTATAATTAAACCGTTCGTAAATAGGGCGTAAAAATTAATTATCCTGAACCGCGTATCGCGAGGCTCGATCAAAACGTCCTCGAGCGACGCTTATGACGATTGCGAAATTCGCAGGATTCCTCGCGCGTGCGAGTTTGGCAATTTGGCAAAATAATATTTTACCTTCGTTATTAATAAACGACAATTGCTTACCTTAGAATCGACTTTCTGCACGGCGACATGAAAACAAAAAAAAATATAATTAGTCGAAAACTTTATTAAGCATTTAATTTAACTTATTGTTAGACTTCTAATAGAAAATTTCTATCAATCTATAAATTTTTTTTTATAAATAACTGATTATAAAATATGTTTCAATGTGTAGCTTTGTTCTTTCTTAAATTATTATTTATGATAATTATGTAAAATTGTTCGTGTACAGAGATCTTAACTGCCTCCCTTACCTGGGTGACCGGTCTCTCGAGCTTCGTCTTGTCGCGAGGAACGAACTCGCCAAAATCGAATTCTCGAGGTTTCTCCAAAACAGCTCTTTCGTAATCCGGAATCTCCGGAAGTTCGTAACCCGCTTCCTTCGCCCCCTTAGGTGCCTTCATCTTCTTTGCTTCAGCTTTCTCTAACTTCTCAGTTTTCTGCGTGACAAACGTTAAACGATATAGAATCGAAGAGATTCGCGAGGAAATAAGCACCGTTACGTGTCAGGCAGGGCATTGATTTAAATCCCTGTTCAAGTCGCCGATAGCAAGGACAGATTTCGGTTATTCGAAAATATTGCGGATAACCTTGTAATTGAAAGTAGAGCGTGTAGAAAAAAGAATATGTGAAGACAGAGAAGATTAAATTTAATGCGAGAAAAGATATCGATCTCTTAAGAGAGACGTCGCTTTAACGTCGTTATTAACATAAATAGATTAAGTGTGAATCACAGAAGAGTTAGGGCACATTGGAGAAAGATGAGCGCAGCGTAGAGCTTGAAGATATATGCCGTAATATATACATATAGAATATATATATATATGTATATATACATAGAGAATATATACATATATAAATACAGAAAGAAGATAAGTTTACAGCGAGAACGTTCAATTAATTTCACTTGTATTAAGAACATGGAGTGAGATATATTTTAAAGTACATGTAGAAATAAGAATGCGCACAAATATAAATACAGAGAGAAGATAAGTTTACAGTGAGAACGTTTGATTAATTTAACTTGTATTAAGAACATGGTGTAAGAAATATTTTTAAGTACATGTATAAAAATGGAAATGCGCACAAATATAAATACAGAGAGAAGATAAGTTTACCGTGAGAACGTTTGATTAATTTAATCTGTATTAAGAACATAGAGTGAGAAGTATCTTGAAATACATAGGTATAGAAATAGGAATGCGCACAAATATATATGCTTCGGCGCTGTTGAACAGTGCGAAATTAGAAACTGCTGTAAATCGAAATTTAGAGAGGAAGTTTTAGAGACACAGAAAAGAGAGCGCGAAACATAGAGATTGCGCGGCAAGATTGCGTTAACCCCCTTCAACGGGGCTACCTTAAGTTCCACACCGCCATTTTCAGCCTGCTGAGGCTGTTTCGAATTCTTCGAAACCGGCTTAAGCTGAATCCCCTGAAATCTTTCGGTTTTTACTTCCTGTTTCGGTGGTATACGGAATTTCGGTTTGGTCTCGGCATCCTTTGGCTGTATTAATACATCGTTGTTAGGAGAACAGCTTCGTGAAGTATCGATATACGTATTGGCTTCGCGGTACATTGAAAACAAATTTCAAGAAGCAAGAGAACGGACAAAACGCTTATCTAATATTATTAATTTAATAATACTAAATTAAGTCGCATAAAATTGTAAATGAAATATTAATAAATAAATCAAATCAAACATTTATCTAATACTAATTTCGTTATTGCTTCTATATCTACTAAGGATGGACGTATACTGGACGTTACTTTGAACCATTGTCGATAGATGTGATGAAAGAAATGAAATTACCTTAAGCTCGACTTTCTCTTGAGTTTTCTTCTCTTCCTCGAGTTGCTGAAACGAATTAAAGTTTAATATTACTAACATATATCTTTTTTCCCCAAAATCTCATAAAATATTTTGCAAATAATCACAAAGAAGAGAATTAAAAATGTTTTTCTCTCAATATTAAATAATACTAATATTTAAAAATTCATGTTTATAACATGTTTATAATTATTAACAGACTTTACTTAATTTTTTAAAATTGTAATTACCTTAACGGATTTTAGGCTTTTCTTAGTGATCTCTTCTTCCTTCTGTAAATTAAAATATAAACATTAAATAATTATATTTCTTGGTAAAATTTATACCCTGTTTTAATTTTTTATATAAATTTTATATAAATATAAAAATGTTAGATTATAATGTCTTTATATCATGTATGTGTGTTTTATCAAGTATACCTTGGGTTCTACTGGTTTAGGCGTAAGTTTCTTTGCCGATTCCTCTTTCTGCAAACAGCAAAGTTTGCTTTAATTCAATGCCCTACGCATTTTTTAAAATTAATTTAAGTTATATTAAATTATATTAATTTTTGAATATTTAAATAAATTTATTATGTTAATTAATGTGTGTGAAGTGGCAAGCAATTTTTGCAAGATTTTCTTTTAGAATTGTACGCGGAATGTTTTGCTTTTGTTAATACTTTTGGCATTTTATCGAAAGATCCAATGATAAGCTATTAGAATATTATTATGCAGTTCTGTTACATATTAGAATATTATTATGTAGTTTAAAAAGGTAGAAAATGCGATTTTCTTTTAATAGCAAGAAATGTAAAAATGTACGACTATATTTAACATAATGGTATTATATTCGTTATATTTTGTTTTTTAATGTTATATTTTGCACGTTTCTGTTAACTTGTTAACTGTACAAATGTTTTGTTTACCTTAATTTCCCCTGGTTTAGCCTTAGGCTTTTCTTCGACCTAAAAGTGTTTTTATAATTATAATATTTATGTATAAAATATTGATAATTTACGACAGATTTATACTTTTTGAATTAGTCTTCGCAATATTTAGTGCTTAATGTTTTTTTTTATGTATTCTAAAATTTCCAGTAAAAATTTTAATTTTGATAAATATATAACAGTGTTTGATATACCTTTAATTCGTCTAGTTTAGGTTTGGTCGTCGGTGTTTCCTAAAAATGTACGAGTATTTAATAATGGTATTGTATTTGTTAAATTCTGATTTTTAATGTTATATTTTGTATGTTTCTGTTAACTTGTTAACTGTACAAGTATTTCGTTTACCTTAGTTTCACCTGGTTTAGCCTTAGGCTTTTCTTCGACCTAAAAGCGTTTTTACAATTATAATATTTATGTATAAATGTGTGTAAATGAAAAGTATAACCATAAGTGGAAAAAATAATTGTGAAAAAATGTACCGTATACCTTGCCTTCCCCTGACCTTATTTGAGTATCGAACGATTTCTACTTAATTTTAATCTTTATTTAAAATTATAATTGCAAAAACGATACCTCCAAATAATACCTAAATTTTTCTTATTTTTTGTTTTGTTATTCTTGTATACTACTTGTATCAAATGTATGATGTGTATAGTGTTGCATAGCACAAGTGTACCTTCAGTTCTTCCGTTTTAATTTTAGCTTTTGGTTCCTCCTAAAAGTGTATATATAAAATAGTAGTGTATATATAATATAAGTGTATATATAAAATAAAATATTGTTTGTTTGTCATACATATCATCGCTACAGTGCAGAGTGACCGCATTTTAAAAATCTGACAACTGAGCCTAGATTTACTTTGAAACGGTACGACAAACATTTTATCTACCTTTATTTCGTCCGGTTTAGGCTTCACCTTTGGCGCTTCCTAAAAGTGTATGATTGGTGTTTAAAAAGTGTTTTCTATTTGCCACATTTATTTGCTACATTCTGTGCATATTTTTCTTTTGTCAACCACGAGCTAGGCTTGTATAACTACGTATTGCTGCAAGATAATCCTGAATTTAAATGTTATACCTTTACTTCCTCTGCTTTAGGTTTGATTTTTGGTTCCTCCTAAAAGTGCAGGCGTAAATTTGAGTGTTAATGTCTTACTTTTTATGCTAATAGACCGTGATATAATTAAACTAATTATTGAATTTAGTAAAATGTGTATATGTATGAAAAGTGTTTTGTGTACCTTCGGTTCGTCTGGTTTAGGCTTGGCTTCCTAAAAGTGTACGAGAGTTTAATAGTGTTCCCCATTTGCCATTTTTATTTTATTTTATTGCACTCTCTGTTACTTGTGTGCAAGTGTATATTGTTGCAAGATGTATATTGTATATATAGTATATGCGTGAATATACCTTTACTTCTTCTGGTTTAGGTTTGGCTTTCGGTTCCACCTAAAAATGTTCAAAATGTGTTTGAATGTAAACGAAAATATCTTAAGTTACACATTTACGACACGTGGTTAATGTAGCTGGTGCTCATTTTTTAAATATGGCGTGGTATTAGAGAAGAGCATTATATTTTATTGTATTATGCTTTAATTGTCGCTGTATATATTTTAGCTGTAACTGTCAGTGTTAATCACGAGCGAAAAATTGTTACATATAAAAACAAGTGTAATTGTTTTATATACCTTCGCCTCTCCCGGTTTAGGCTTAGCTTCTTCCTAAAATATAGTAATAGTGCGTTTAAAACTCGTGTTTTTTAAATATAAATTTTACATTTTATAGTTTATCTTACGAAGGTTAAATGTAATTGTCAGAAAAATAAAATATTTAAATCATGTTGGAAATTTTGTATATGCGTAGATTTTATGCTTTTGTGTACCTTCGGTGTTTCCGGTTTTCCGGGAGTTTTCGGTTTTGTAGTCGGTTCCTCTTTCTACAAAATATTTATTTATACATTGTAAGATTTATACGTTGTAAGAGTATATTCCTGTTAAAAAATGTGTAAACCGTATAAAAGACATAAATAGTAAAGATATACTTATAAATATATAATATAATTAATAAATATATATAAATACTTTTGTCATTCTATTCTATTTTGCAACATAATATAGTATAAAAAATTTTGCATATTAATGTTAGTGACAATTTAAAGCGAATAGCAATGCGGTAATTAATAACAAATATCTATAATTAATATTCACATATATAAATGATCATATATCGTTTTATTCCCTATACAGAGATATAAAATTCATCTTTCATATCTTTATAATCGTGATATGTATTGTTAATATGTAATCGTATACCTTGTTGTTAGATTCATCCGCGGATTTAGGTTTCTTCTTCTTTGGTTTCAATACTGGTTCTTGGTCCTAAACAATATTTATAATCAACCAAAATGTATACGTTTTAAAGAAGAGCAAGAAGAAGAGAAGCAGCAAGAAAAGAAGAAAACGGATTATCGTGAAGAGATGACAGAAGAAAATGTGCCGTTCGCATGTCGAGTCAACCGTCACAATGGTTAACTCAACGAAGAATATCAACGCACATTTGCGAAGACGCAAGATAGACAGCTTCGAAGATTACAGCGTAGAGAAAAGTGAAAAATGCGTGTGCATCGAAGATTACATGTGCAAAGAGAATGAAGAGTTATCGAAGATTATGCGACCAGGCAAGTGAAAAGAGCCAGTGATTAGCATCAAAAGAAAATGAAGATCGGTGAGATATAATCTTTTATACCTCGGAATTTTCCACCGATTTCGTCGACGACCTACGTCTAGTGGACACCTTTTTCTACAATTGCAAAATGTAATAAAATAACGCCGTCAACATAAAGAGTGTGTTTTGTGTGTATATATTTTTGCCATTTTGTATTGTATATACCTTGGGCACCTCTTCCTTGTCAAGTGTAGAGTTAGTATCTTTGCTCTAAAATAAAAAAATAAAGAAAATGATATTAATCTAAATTTATCGTGTACTGTGTGTATTTGAATGCGTGCAATTGTACGTGTGCGAATGTGTACCTTGGCCTCTTTGCGTTTGATCTCGCCTACTTCGTGTTCGGGTATATCGCTTTCCTAAAAAGATTGAAGGATAAAATCTATCCGAAAAGCTCATTTCATTTCTTCTCATCTCTTTCGCAAACGGATAAGATTGTAAATATATGAATAAAGTAAAAACGTCTTAATTTAAATATTAAGTGTAATTTAAATATTAAGTGTTATAATATTAAGTGTATTAAATATTAAGATTATTGTGAATGTGTGAATGTGAAAAACGTGTACCCTGATCTCTTTGGGCTTGCTTACGCCGTTCCTAGGCTTAGATGCAAGTTTAGGCGCGGGTGTGGACGTAGGTTCCTGTGAGATAAATTTAAAAAATCGTCGTGTACCGAACAGATATATAATTTTCGGATAGTGCATGAATACTTGTAAATATGTACCTCGACTTTGTCCCCGATTTTATACGGCGCAACTTTGGAAACTCGCGAGTCCTAAAATGTACCGATAAATTACGACCCGTACTGTAAATAACAAAAGTAGAAATAAACGTAGTGTCAATTGCATGTACCTCTAACTTTCTGATAGGTTTAGGCGCGTCGTCCTCGTCGGTTCTCGAAGCCCAGATATCCTACGGTTGCGCATTATTTCATTACATTAATCACGACTAATTTATAATTAAAAAATATATACTGCACTGTATATATGCGTATCCTGTACCTCAATATCGTCGTCAGATTCGTGTGTTTGCGGTTTAACGGTAGGTAATAAAACATCCTAAAAAATTAAAAAATAAATAATTGTGTCGATGCGTATTTATTAATATTTCTTTCTGATAAATCTATCTCACGTCATATACATGCTTATGTGTCGTGTATGTGTGCAATATGTGTGTACCTTATCGATTGTGACAGAATTTGGTTCGCGCTCGATGGATTTCGGTGCCCATACGTCCTAAAATAATACATCAATCTTAAAATAAACAAAAATAATAAGTTTCACCGTCCACTATAAAATGATAAGTATATTGTCTAACTAACGTAATTGTAGTGTGTGTAGTAAGTTTTGACATCTCGGTCGAGTGGAGGTTTGTGTGATGCGTCTGTAGCATCCTAAAATAACGGTGCACTTTACCAAAGCTGTGTCAGAGATATGTGAGTGCGAAGTAGGAAAATGTGAATTGTGTAAAGTAGAGTAAAGTGAAGCGAAGTGTCATATGTATTTATATTTTCGTGTACCTCACGGTGTGGGACGTGTCTATCATCGTGTCCTTTCGCTTTCGGTGCCAATTTGTCCTAAAATTTTAAGCATGTTTTAACGAATTCTATATTCTATATACAGATATTGTATTTTTTTTACAAAAAAAAATATAATTTTGTATTTATTTCGCGTGCATTATTTAACTTTAATAGATATAACTTTTCTAAAATATAAATTTTGTCGATTTGCTACCGATCATTATTCTTTCATCGTCAAATATCAAAGATAATGTAAATGGATAAAACTAATTATTTTTTTAAATAACTGTGCGGATATTATCTGTCTCGTTGTTTATAATCTACCTCGTTACTTCGCGCGGGCTTGATATCACGCGCTTTTGTTTTGTCCATAGATATTCTATCTGCTTCCGTTTGATCATCAGGTTTAGACACACGTCTCTTAGCCTTAATTACCGGTGTATCCTAATAATAACGATTCTTTAAAGTCATGCTCATTATTTTACAGATTTATTTAAGTATGCAAGATGTGTTACGTGATGTACCTCATCTGTTTTGTCTTTGTGTGCTTTGTTTTCACGTTCCCTCCGCTTGGGCGAAATATCCTAAAAGTGTCAGCGTTAAAAAATATATACAAAAATATATACAATGTGATGTGCAATGTGTAACGTGTACCTCGATTTCTTCGTCGGATTGACGACGGAACGGTTTATCTTTTGCTTTGGGCAAATCCTAAAATAATACCGTATTTATAGACTATGGTATTCTTTTAAAAACTAACAATTCAATTGTACAATAATAACTACTTTCTACGCGTAAAAATATCTAATATATTTCGTCATTTTTGGATAATTTATTCTCTGCTTATATCAAATATCCTAAATGTGTCAATTTTGTTAAAAAAAAAATAAGTAAAAAATTATACAGTGTAATATACTTGTAATGTTATATATATGTAACGTGTACCTCGATTTTCTCATCAGATTGACGACGGGATGATTTATCTTTAGATTTCGGTAAGTCCTAATAAAATAATATTATATTTAGAATATGATATACCCTCCCCCTCTTGTATAAATTTGCACTATTCGTGCACACTGCACAGTACTCATATAATGTATTAATTTGCTTACTTTGTCACGTGTTTTAGAATCAGTGTCACGTTCTTTCGGCTTGGTCGGCGAAACGTCCTACAATATTAATATTTTAAAGATAAAGTATATCTATATCTAAAATATATATTTGTAATTACGATATATATAAAGGATACAGGGGAAAAACGACCAAAGTACACTTTTTGTAAAATTACTTTGATTATGCTATCTTGTGGCATTTTCAAAGAACTTTCAAAGAACTTTCATAATTCTTATCTGTTTTGATCAAGAACAGTTACAATTTATTGGAAATAAGGCCGAAAGATATATCGTGCTGGAAAAAACCGATCATAGTCCACGCTCTGGTAAGGAAGAATTATCAGAGTGCAACATGAACATTGATCATTTTTCCCCTGTACTCTTCATATGTATGTATGTGTATGTATGTGTGATGTAAGTGTCATATACCTCGATTTTTTCGTCAGATGTGTGTGGCTGTATTTTAGATTTGGGTGTATCATGTAAAAGTGTTTTATCTTTTAACACTTCGTCAGGTTTTTGTATTTTAACCGTAGGTGTATCACGTGGAAGTGTCTTATCTTTCGGCACCTCATCAGATTTGTGTAGCTGTATTTTAGATTTAGGTGTATCATGTAAAAGTGTTTTATCTTTTGACACTTCGTCAGGTTTTTGTATTTTAACCGTAGGTGTATCACGCGGAAGTGCCTTATCTTTCGGCATCTCATCAGATTTGTGTGGCTGTATTTTAGCCGTAGGTATATCATGTAAAAGTGTTTTATCTTTTGACACTTCGTCAGGTTTTTGTATTTTAGCCGTAGGTTTATCACGCGGAAGTGCCTTATCTTTCGGCATCTCATCAGATTTGTGTGGCTGTATTTTAGCCGTAGGTGTATCATGTAAAAGTGTTTTATCTTTTGACACTTCGACAGGTTTTTGTATTTTAGCCGTAGCTGTATCACGTGGAAGTATCTTATCTTTTGGCATTTCGTCAGGTTTTTGTATTTTAGCCGTAGGTGTATCACGTGGAAGTGTCTTATCTTTCGGCACCTCATCAGGTTTGTGTGGATGTATTTTGTGAGTAGGTGTGTCCTGTAGATGTGTTTTATCTTTCGACACTTCGTCAGGTTTTTGTATTTTAGCTGTGGGTATGTCACGTGGAAGTGTCTTATCTTTCGGCACCTCATCAGGTTTGTATGATTGTATTGTAGCTGTGGGTGTATCATGTAAAAGTGGTTTATCTTTTGACACTTCGTCAGGTTTTTGTATTTTAGCCGTAGCTGTATCACGTGGAAGTATCTTATCTTTCGGCACCTCATCAAGTTTGTGTGATTGTATTTTAGCTGTGGGTGTAAAAAGTGTCTTATCTTTTGGCATTTCGTCAGGTTTTTGTGTTTTAGCCGTAGGCGTATCGCGTGGAAGTGTCTTATCTTTCGGCACCTCATCAGGTTTGTGTGATTGTATTTTAGCTGTGGGTGTAAAAAGTGTCTTATCTTTTGGCATTTCGTCAGGTTTTTGTATTTTAGCCATAGGTGCATCATGTGGAAGTGTCTTATCTTTCGGCACATCATCATGTTTGTGTGGTTGTATTTTGTGAGTAGGTGTGTCTTGTAGATTTGTTTTATCTTTTGACACTTCGTCAGGTTTTTGTATTTTAGTCGTGGGTGTGTCACGTGGAAGTGTCTTATCTTTCGGTACCTCATCAGGTTTGTGTGGTTGTATTTTAGCTGCGGGTGTACCATGTGTAAATGTCTTATCTTTTGGCGCGTCCTAAAATATTATTTAAAATGTCATTATTGCTTTCTTTGTTCCTATTCAATTATATATACGCGTGATAATTAATTACTATATTCAATAATTATATACGCCTGATAATTAATAACTATATTTGCGTACTTTATCATATTTCTTAGAATCGACATCTTCTTTCGTCTTAGTCGACCGAATATCCTATATAGAAAAAATTATATTTCGAAAGTACGTAACATATGCTTCGCAAACTGTGCAATAATATGTATGTACCTCAAAGTTATGTACCTCAATTTTTTCCGGCGAATGTGTTTTATATGTAGGAGTGTCACGAGAAAATGTCTTATCTTTTGTAACATCATCGGATTTATGCAGAAGTATTTTACTTGCAGGTGTATCACGCAAACGAGTTTTCTCTTTCGGAGTATCCTAAAATAACATATTTCAAGTTTTATATTATCTCTTCTGAAAAGATTCTACTATTCGCGAATAAATTCTTAATTTATATATGTACGCATACTTTTTCATGCTTTTTGGAATCGCTATCGTATTCTTTACTCGCCCAAATATCCTAAAAATATTACGTATTAAATATGTGTAACTCGCAAAAATATGTGTCTCGCAATAGTATTATATATACCTCAATTTCTTCATCAGATTCTTGCGAACGTATTTTATGTGTTGGTGTGTCACGAGAAGATGTCTTAGTTTTTGAAATGTCATCGGATTTACGCGATATTACTTTAATCGTAGATATATCACGTGGTTCTTTTTCTTTCGGAGTATCCTAAAATGACATATTTTAAGTTTTACAATCTCTTTTTTAAAAAATTTTATAAGTGACATTTATATGATTTTAATTTATACGCATACTTTGTCACGTTTTTTGGAATCAATGTCGCGTTTTTTACTCGCCCAAATGTCCTAAAAATATTGACGTATTAAAAATATATAACTCGCAAAAATATGTGTCTCGCAATAATAATATTATATACCTCAATTTCTTCGTCAGATTCTTGCGGACGTATTTTATATGTTGTCGTGTCACGAGAAAGTGTCTCAGTTTTTGAAATGTCGTCAGATTTACGCGATAGTGTTTTAGTAGTAAATATATCACGTGGTTTTTTCTCTTTCGGAATATCCTAAAATAACATATTTTAAGTTTTACAATCTCTTTTTTAAAAAAATCTGTAAGTAATATTCATGATTTTAATTTATACGCATACTTTGTCACGCTTTTTGGAGTCAATATCGGGTTCTTTACTCGCCCAAATATCCTAAAAATATTGACGAATTATATATTAAAAATATATAACTCGCAAAAATATGTGTCTTACAATTTAATAAT
Source organism: Temnothorax longispinosus (assembly GCF_030848805.1). Classification (NCBI taxonomy): domain Eukaryota; kingdom Metazoa; phylum Arthropoda; class Insecta; order Hymenoptera; family Formicidae; genus Temnothorax; species Temnothorax longispinosus. Next base: position 5,790,828 of record NC_092365.1, on the reverse strand, counting down.
ATTATATACCTCAATTTCTTCGTCAGATTCTTGCGGACGTATTTTATATGTTGTCGTGTCACGAGAAAGTGTCTCAGTTTTTGAAATGTCGTCAGATTTACGCGATAGTGTTTTAGTAGTAAATGTATCACGTGGTTTTTTCTCTTTTGGAATATCCTAAAATAACATATTTTAAATTTTACAATCTCTTTTTTTTTAATTTGTAAGTAATATTCATAATTTTAATTTATACGCATACTTTGTCATGTTTTTTGGAGTCAATATCACGTTCTTTACTCGCCCAAATGTCCTAAAAATATTGACGTATTATAAAAATGTGTAACTCGTGCCTGGCAATAATATTATATGTATACCTCAACTTCTTCGTCAGATTTTTGCGGACGTATTTTATATGTTGGCGTGTCACGAGGAAGTGTCTCAGTTTTTGAAATGTCGGCAGATTTACGCGATAATGTTTCAGTAATAGATGTATCACGTGGTTCTTTCTCTTTCGGAATATCCTAAAATAACATATTTTAAGTTTTACAATCTTTTTTTAAAAAGATTTGTGAGTAATATTCATGATTTTAATCTATACGCATACTTTGTCACGTTTTTTGAAGTCAATATCGCGTTTTTTGCTCGCCTAAAAAGATTTATATATTAAAAGTAATACGTAATTCACGCCTAGCCAACTTGTGCGACAATAAAGTACCCTATACCTCAATTTCTTCATCTGATTTCTGTCGATGTATTTTATATGTTGGTGTGTCACGAGAAAGTGTCTTATCTGTTGATAGCTCATCAGATTTACGTGAAATTTTACTCGTAGAGATGTCACGCAAATATGCTTTCTCTTTCGGAGCATTCTAAAATAATATATCCAAAATTTTATCATCTCTTCTAAAGAGATTTGAACTACTCACGCATATCCGTATTTTAAATGTATTTGCATACTTTGTCACGTTTTTTGGAGTCACTATCGCGTCTTTTACTCGCCCAAATATCCTAAACAGATTGACAGTTTAAAGATATGCTATTCGTGCCTAGCCAGCTACAATAAATATTCTATACCTCAATCTCCTCGTCGGATTTCTGCGGTTGTGTCTTTTTTGCGGCTATGTCGTGTGATAATATTTTATCTTTCGGTTTGTCTTCGTCTGATTTTTTACGTGGGTGTGTATCTGCGGGTGTGTAAGGTTTGTGTGTCTTATCTGACGATGTATCCTAAAATGAAAATTAAAAAAAAAATACGTTGAACATGTTACGTTCTTGTAAATTAAAATGTGTGCTTTTACGTATAGCATATTCGCATACTCTGTAATATGGCGCAGATTCATTATCACGTTCTCCCAGATTGTGAATGCTCCAAGCGTCCTAAAATTAATAGCGTCGATAAAATACACGTGTATCGTTCGCAAAATGTTTAACTGTCATTGTATATGTAACTGACATATATATTATCATGTGCAATATAATTTTCTGTATACCTCAAGTTCATCGTCCGAATCGCGCCCGCGTGGCTTAATCGCAGCTTGAGGTGTAATCTAGAAGGTTTTTATTTTTACGTGATTAACAAAAATTCCCTTTTCTCGCAAATATTATAGAAAAATTTGTTTCCACTTTGAAGGAAAACAACATTTTTCAAATATATTCAATATACCTATGACGCGAGATATGTACCTTCGGTTTACGGTCGGTTTCACGCACGGACGAAGTTACACTGGATTTCGTAGTTTCCTATAATGTTTCATGTATCTATATAGTGTGTCTTAAGACGCATAAATGTGCAACAATAAATGCGTCACGTACCTCGTAAGTTGTTACCGATATACTATCGCGCTTTGTCGGTTTAGGCCAAATGTCCTAGAATTAATTAAGTGTAATGTGTACGCTAATGAACGATGTACGATTAAAAGTAACATTGTGTTGCTATGTACCTGAATCTCCTCATCGGATTTGTGTGTGTGTGGCTTGATCTTCGCTGTGAGTGTGTTCTAGAAAATATTCATTCGTTACACAGTATAATTAAAAGAAAAATAATATAAAATAAAATGATTAGGACAATTAAAATGTACATATATGAGTGTACCTCGTCTTCAATCGCTCGCGGAGTGGCTCTTAGCCTGGGTACGTCCTGCAATAACGCGAGATAAAATGTTCTCGAATGTTTTTTCTTGTACACAAAGTCTAACGACTGCGACACGAATCTCGAACCTCAATATTTATCGCGCAATATAAAAATACCGTAATCTAATATCTATTCTTTTCGTTCCTCTGATATATCCTTAAACTCTTATTAACCATAAAGTTTCGTAGATAGCATAAATTTTCTATTTTTAATTAAAATTGTAATTTCCTATTTGTTGTAAAATTATTTGCACATTGAAAGCTTTAAAAATCAAACCTATAATAAACTATTTTCAAAGACTACTTGGAAAAAAAATTATATAATTTGTATTAACACAAGTTTGGCAAACACTAAAATTACATCAAGCTATTAACAAAAATAATTTATTTCTAAAAAATATAAAAACCCCTTCTTACGTCGATTTCGAGAAGGTGACAATTCACTCACGTTATACTTACTTTTTTTTCCAAAAATTAATTAATGTAACCACTAATCAATTAATCGACTACGAAATATATTGTTAGCACATGATATAATCGATTAGAAACAGCATTATATTTCTTACCTTTTCGGTCGTTTTCTTCTTTTCTATGATAGAAGATCGTCTGCTTTCTACTTTGACCTCTTCTTCGGTCTATAATAGATAGAAGATAATACATAAATTAAAATTCAATTAACATAAATTTTCTAATTTATATAATAACCAATATTTCCTAACAAAATTTCTAGCTTAAGAGACGGAGTTAATTGAAGCAAACTTAAAATTAAAATAAAATTGAATTTTCTTATAAATAATTAATAATACAATTTATGTTATTTATTCTAGTCAATGAGAAATATCTTTTTCAATTATCAGTTTTGTGAAATTGTTTGTAATTGTTGGAAATGTTTCTTGGTAATGTCTGCATGTGAAATGCACGTATGTATGCGTGTATGTGTACCTTCTGTATAGAAAGACGTCGTGGTGTCGCGGTGCCATCATCCATTATCTATACGATGATAGTAAAATAAATCAAAATAATTCGTATTTTACATAATATCTGTGGCACAGGATAAATTTTTCGGGACCATAACTCTCGAATGGAATTTAATATTATATCGTTACATTTTTATATCTTACCTTTTCTTCAGTCGTGACAAGCGAGCTGCGACGGCTCTCTGTCCTAAGTTCTTCTACCTAAATATGAAAATTTATATATAAAATCTATTTGTCTAACTGACTATTCAAAAAATAAATAATATGATTAATAGTCACCCTGCTAACTGATTCCTTGCGACTCACGGTTTTATCGGGTTTAGGCGTGGTTTCTCGAGATACCTATACACATTAATAAGTATAACAATGTTAGATAATACGAACTATCAAATTAATTTATAATAAATAGAAATATATTATGTTAAATAAAGATAATTTACAAAATAAGTTATAAAAATAAAATATAAAAATAGAAAAAGTGAATTATGCACACCTCCTTAGATTCGGGCTCTTTCTTCTTCAGAATCTTTTTCTGGAAAAAGATAATTTAGATTTAAAGGTAAAAAAAGAGAAATAGATTTTTAACAGATAAATTAAGTTTGTGAGAATAATTGCGCTTACCTTTTCTTCTTCTTTCTTATCTTCAACTTTTTCGGCGGCTTTCTTCTACAAATTTAAAAAAATATATAAAAAACAATATTAAGACGTAAAATTAAGTATATAATCACTAAATGGATTGGTCGTTATATTATTTTAAATACGATATTTAATAAGAACTACATTTTACATTTTTACCTTAATAGATTTCCTTTCTTCAACATTATTCATGATTTCTTCATCTTTCTACATACGTAAAAAAATAAAGTAATATTAGCAAAAATACTTTCATCTAATTTGGATTTACACAGTAATCAGAGATACAATTGCACGTACAAATGTAATTTAAGATAATGTTTGCATTTAATCAGGCATAAGTATCTCTGATGCTCGTTTTCTTCGCATTTTTCATGCACAAACACACGCAATATAAAACACACAAAGTAAAACCCTATAGCATGCGAAATAAAGAAATAAACAACTTTGAAGCAGAGTTGGATAGATTTAAAGGAACCAGCTTCTAGGATTCGGAAAGAAATATGGCATCTGAAAAAGCTCTTGGAAAAACTTGCGTTTCTAGTAAAGGAAAATAAATATCAAGGCGGTTGCTTAAGCGTGCGCGTGAGATCGTTCGAAGAAACTTAGCGGATAAGCCGAGATTAAGTGGATGCTGCGAAAAGTAAAATAATATAAGCAAATTTATATGGCGCAAAAGCGGCAAATATTAAATGCATAAAGACAATTTTGCGATGGCAAGATAAGATTTTCTCATACTGAAAATAAAACTGAAAACAATTTTATACACTATAAATCCAAGTGTATTATTTCAGCTCTTCTTACACATTTCTTGCTGTTTTAAATCACATCATTTAACATGATTGAACGTATTAATTTTCAATTTAATACAATTAAACATGTTAAATGACGTTATTTAACACGGAAGTGACATGTAAAAAGAGCTTCAGTCAAATGTGTTATTTTTAGATATACGTTTACTTGTGTGAAAATAATACACTTGGATTTGCAGTGTAAACATATGCTGTTTCGCAAATTGGCCAAAATATTTTGCTAAAGCCTCAAGCTTCAGAGCACAGTGGTATTTGTTCGAGCGGATAAAAGTGACTGTTCGAGCGCATTACATTACCGAAATCCGACTGTGTGATATCTTATGCTCACCTGTAAGATCTCCATTTTCTGAAACAGAATACATCAGGGCCTTTACTTTCTTTCGCATATGATATATATTATTAACTTAGAATTATTTTCTTCACAAGCGTAATCAATGTCATTTATATGTATAATTTATCAATTATATCTACTATTATCTGCTGGAAATTTGCGTTTAATGTAATAAGCTTCTTCTACATATTGTGGACATGGAACACACAGTACACACATAAACTTCAAGGTAAAGGTATGACACAAATGATAAAAAAGATGCAAACAAGAATAATGGTGGGTACAATAATAAACAATAGGGCACAAATGACAAGTAATTATTCTCACGGTGTGATGTGTTCTGATCACAGTGTACTGTTTTCGGAAAAAATTGCATTTAATCCTCCTCTTAAAAAATTAAAAAGAAATAGATTGTATCTCGTACCTTCCCAACCCCTGGTTTGTCGATACCGTTCGGTTTCAAATCGGGCTTATCCTTGAAAATAACAAGAAAAAAATGATTTATCCTACGAAGACATAATTTTCATAACTTATGAAAGAAGAGAAGAGAAGAAGTCGAATCGGCATTAAATAGTTACATGTAATAAATTATAAAATTTTGTTTTATAAGTAATTAAAAAATAAGATCACTTATTTTATTAGAAAAAAAAACAACATATTACATTAATACATGAATACATTGTTGTTAAGTTATTATCAAATAAGTATAAAAATTTAAATTGACGAAAGATGAATTTATGTATTAGTGTTGGTATATGTTTGTGTATGTGTGTGTACCTCGACGCGAGAAACAATTTCAGAGTCCGATTCCTCGAGAATGGCCTCCGTGCTGATAATGCTGGACTCAATTACACTCACCACTTCCTCCTCTTCCTCCATTTCCTCCTCATATTCCTCCGATCTCCAGCCATCATCGTCGCTCCACGTTGAACTTATTACCTTATGTATCGAGATATAATTTTTCAACGATATGCCAATTGTCGCGTCGAGGAATCGAAAGATCGATCATTTTTTGCGAATTACATAGTAGATGCTCTTTGAATTATGTGATTTACTTCATATTAATTTAATTGTACATCGATAATCAATTGCATAATAAAGAATTATCTAAAATTAAAATTTTTTTTTCTTTTTCTTCTAATAGTGCTCTCTTTTTATACAACAATCATTATTTTTAGATAATTACAAATATAAAGGAGCGTACTGTAATAAATTCTGCAAAACGATTAATCTTTCTGTATCTGTATTAAGTTGTATGTGGCTAGTGTAAGAGTAATTTGTTAATCACAAAAAAGGTGTAACGGAAGGAATAGAGAGGCAACAGAAAACGATTGAAAATTAAATGAAATTTTGATTGATCCTCTCATGTCGGCGGCTACCTTCTTTTCCTCTTTCTTCTCCTCCTTCTTTTCTTCGGTCTTTTTCTCCACCTTCTTCTCTTCCTTCTTTTCCTCTTCTTTCTTCTCTTCTTTCTTCTCGACCTTCTTCTTCTTCTTCTCTTCCTCCTCCTCGTCCTTCTTTTTCTCCTCTTTCTTCTGCAATTTAATGAGGGGATTGCATGCAACATTGGGGAACATATTAAATTTACGAATAATCTTCGAATTTATTAGGAAGATGATTTAATCACGTTAGATATTCATACTTGAGCAACATGCTAATTTTTCAACGGGGTACTTGGATCAATTATTGGAGATACAATACGTTTTAAGTTCATGTGAAATTCACAAGAAAAGGGGAAACAATTACAATTTTAAATTCAACATGTTAATTTTTCACTGAAGTGTGAATTCTTTTTGCAATATATTAAAATATAAATTTAAACAAAGACAGAAAAAGTGACCAATAAAAGAAACTTACATCCACGTATAGATCGTAATCCGTGATCATATTAAATAAAATTGCCTACCTTGACGACGAGACGAGCCGACGATTCGTCTTGACCGTATTCGTTGCTCACGACGACTTTATATGATCCCGTAAATTCTGTCGATGCAGAGGTAATGGTCAATTTCATATCCAGACCGTTGAAGGAGATCATGATGTCCTTTGACGCTTTGACGACCGTTGAATCTCTGTAATCATATTGCAAATATTATTGAAACAATCTGTAGAACAATCTAAGAAAATTCGTATAATATAAGAAAAGGCAAAAAATACGATTGTGTGCTAGCTAAGATAAATTGTTTTAGATAATATTGATAATTTCCATTCTTATATTGTTATGGTATACAATTTCTAAGTTAAATAAAATACTATATTTTTGAATCAAGAAATTCGCAAATTATATTTAAAATGCAATTTTTATATTAAATACGTACCTAGTCCATATGACAGTGACCTTTCGGTCTTGCGTTGCGAGAGTGGCGACGAGCTCGACCGTCTTGCCTTCCTCGACAGTCTGGAAATAAAAATCAGCACACGACAATGAATTAATGAAAGAAACTTTGTTTTAACAATATTATCTTTTTATCAAAATAAATGTAAAATCAAAAAGCGCTGCATTTACCAATAAACATACTCACAATTGATTTGAGGCCGGTAACAATTTTTGGTTTTTCTCCTTGGTCTGGAATTTCCGTCACTTCCACTACTTGCGACGTGGCTTCGCCCTTTTCGTTGCGCGCCACCAATTTGTACGTACCCTTGTCTGTCGCCGACATTTGTTCGATTTCGAGTTTCACGGCGAATTCACCCTATTCGAAGAAATCAGCTGATCAAAATTCATATAATATATATTTTTTAATAATAATTACATTGTGTATACTGAATATTATTTAAATGCTACTTTTTAGTTGTACGCGATATGTCGCAGTGACAATAAACGTAAAAGAAAATAATTCCGTTCTGGTTATTCTGTTAAATTTTAAATTCTAAATATATTTCTTTTTACTAATGATTTACTTTAATACAGAATAATGTTTTATTATATGGAACTCACTTCTTTGACTTGCTCGACATGCAATTTGTGTCTAGTATCCTCTTTAACGGCCTGAGTTTCCTTAAACCACGTACACTCAGGTGCGAATTGAGAAAGAACGTGACATTCAATCACGACCGTCTTCTTCTTGACAATCTTTACTACCTTTGGCTTCTCTTTAATTACGGGTATAACTAAAATCGCAATCGAAAAATTGATTAATATTCTAATCTATCTTCAAATTTTTCTGTTACGATCTGTGCTTTACATATTTTTTAAAGAACTTATTGTTGAAATGTAACATTTTCATTTATTATATTCCAATAAATATAACGGGAAATTGGGATCAGTATAAGTATTTATTAATTAACTTATAATATCTTTCCAACATTTATGAACACATCCTCAGAAAAACTAAACATATTTGAAATAAAAGTTGAATAATTAAATCTAAATCAATTGTTTTTAATTATAAAAAAAACTAATTGGATTATTATCGCTTTGAATAATGTTTAATATAAGAAATGTGAACTTACTTTCGACGTTTAACGTAAGATTGGCATTGAGTTCGCCAAGGTCGTTCTTAATGTTGCACTTGTAAAGGCCGGAATCGTCCGGTCCAGGATCGTTCAGAGACAATTTGATATAATAAACATCGTCCTTCTCTTCAACGATGCTGAGGGAAATCTTCGAGGACTCCTTCACCACTTGGCCCGCGCGGGTCCATACAATCTGCGGCTTCGGCTTCGCCTTCACCTTGCAGTCCATGACGACGAGCTTGCCCTTATTATGCGACCGTATCCGTGGCTTCTCCACAAACGTCGGCCCGTCTCCCTCCGGTTCCGGTTCCGCCTCGATATTCAAATTCAAATTGGCGTTGCTCTCGCCATGCTCGTTCTTCACGTGACATCTGTAAGTGCCGCCGTCCGGTCCCGATGGATCCTGTTGTCAGGAAAAAAAATAGAAAGATTTAATTAAAATTCGGAAATTCAAAAGACACGGTAGTGTCTCGCGTCAAGTACACGCGAAACGAGTCACGAGTATACGTGACTCTTTTACGCGACGCGATGACTTGCAAGTACCCGAGATGTTGAGATCTTAATAACGAGTGAACGAATCAAGTTCTAAGTAGGCTTGATCGATATAATCTACGGCACTGATAATCCGGAAGAAAAAAATGTAAAGCCAAAAATCTGTATAAAAGAAAGAAAGAATTAAGTGTTTGAGAACTTGAAGAGCAGAGATTTACTTCCATACTGTAATAATTAAATAAAATCAATTTAAATTATGTTCGTTTTTAACAAACTTTTTAGATAATTACCTTTATCTCCATAATAAGTTCATATATGTCCTCCTCGACCGTCTTAGTCTTGATCGAGATCTTCGACGACTCCTTCACCACGCTGGTGCCGCGGAACCACGTGACCTCCGGCTTGGGATTCGCCTTGCACTTGCACTTCATGGTGATCAGCGTGCCGGTCTCATTCGGGAGGATGCGAGGTTTCTCGATGAAGGACGGAGCGCAACCCGCGCCCTCCTCTGCATCTTGGAAAGATCCACGGTTAGACATCGTCGGTGAAGATACGGGCGCCGCTTCCGGGATACACCGGAAACGCGATCTTCGCCGCGGTCGCGGGTCATCGGTCGACCCGCGACCGCGACTCCCCGCTGACGTTAGTCGTGTTGTTGGCAGCTCAATGAGTTATGAAGCGAATTAAGATACAGAGACTTCACGATTGGTTAGCAATAGCGCGACTGTGCTTACCTGATGAACCGACCTATCGCCAATCATCGTAATCGAGAAAAATCGGCTCGTACACCTTTACCGCGCGTTCATAGAATGCATTATATACGTACGACGGAAACATGGGGAAAGTCGAGGACTCGTCATGGACGAAGTCGACGAGAGGGATCTCATTGTCCGAGCAGTTTGCAGCTTTAAGATCAATTTTTGACAAAAAATAAAATTAATATTATATAAAATAAAATAATATATTTAACGTTGCTGCTTCTATATTTTTAAAACTTGTTGGATTGTAACTGATCGCGATTGAAGAACTGCTAATTCTTTTTGGAATAACTTTTCAAGTTTGGTAAATATCTCGGAGTGCCAATGAGAGCCCCCTCTCGTACGCTTCGAGGGGGACTTGCCTTGGAAATTGAGGGAGATGTTGGCGTTACTCTCGCCGAAGTTGTTAAAGGCGTTGCAACGGTAATTCCCACCGTCACCCTTGGTCGGATTCGTGATCTCGAGAGTCAGCAGATACGTGTCCTTGCCGGTGGCCTTGCGCGACATCTTCACGCGTTTACTGTCGGCAATCGTTTTCTGACCCTGGTACCACGTTATGTCCGGCACCGGATGTGCCTCCAGGATGCATTCCATGATGAGTAAGTCGCCCTCCTGGCGGATCGTCGGCTTCTTCGGGAAGCGCGGCGGCTTACCGTCCGGTATTCTGCGTAAATCGACACGTCAGACGAGAAATTCGTCGATTCGTTTTCTGATCGATCGAATCTAATGCCATCTCGCACGATGACGTTGTCTCTCATCTGCCGGCCACGCCACGCGATGTTCCCGAAAACGCGACGCGATAAAAGTCGCAGGCTCTCGAATTTCCAAATCAATTTGTCCAAATTTTTTAATCCCAAACGGTAGTTTACGTTTCTATTTCAAAGAGAACGTGCGACTTTTGTACATGCAGGCATTCGCAAATTGTTGTAAAAAGACTGCGAGCATTTCTGAGAAAGAAAGATTTTGGCTTGGATATAATGATCTGAAAAAGATTGAAGAATTGGAAGAAGCGTGAACGGAATGTGCGAATACCTGCATTCATAATCTGATCGACTAACTTTTAACTTTTCTTATTTTACAATACATTTGTCGTTATTTAGTTTATAATAGAGAAATAGAGCCGATTTTACGATTTACGATATATGTAACGTCCGTAATAATTGACTGTAATAAATGTAAAGAATTCTAATTCGACCATTATTACAACTACTATTGTAATTATTATTTTTGCATTGCAAATCATTGAAAGCTACACTAAATTATCGCTGCGCTTCCGCAGCGCGCCGCGTCGAGCCGAAGAAGAACGCGAAAAAGTGTCGAATCGTGGCGCGGCAGAATATAACGCCGAGAACAGATCAGAACAGATCGTCTCTCGATGCCTACTTGAGCCTGTCGCCACCCTCGAAGTTCAAATTAATGGTCGCCACCCCCTGGCCGTGCTTGTTCTTCGCCACGGCCCTATACTCCCCCGCATCCCCCTTCGCCACGCTGTCGATCCTCAGCCTCGCGAGGTGGTACAGCTTCTGATCGAGTTCCAGCGATGTGTTGAACCGCCCGCCGTCTTTCACTTCCTCGGTACCGTGATACCTGCGATCGCCGTCAACGTGCCAAGTCGAAACAACCACCGTATATTGATTTGCGTCGCGGGTCACGCGCTCGGAAGTGCACATCGTGTTTATAAACTTTGAACCATTAAATTAAGATACATCGAGATGCATTATCGAAATCGTACGTAAGTTCGAAAATATCTGTCTCAAATATCGTTCTTTTTGTAATTACACCCTTAGTGAAAAAATGTCTCAGAATTTTTCATATTATAAGTCAGAATTTTTATAAAAATCTTCAGAATGCTCAGAAGTTTTCACATTTTTTAATTAGAATGCTTTTCAATAAAACTCAAATCAAAATAAGAATAAAATATTTCAGATTTTTTCTGCCAACATATATTTGTACAAATCTGAATAAATATGTGAAAATCTGTGCAATTTATCAGAAATTTTCATACATATGGATACTTAAAATATTCTGAAAATTCTCATCCAATTATTTCTGAAAGTATCTGAGAAATTTTATATATTTTTCAGAATTTTTCATGAGTCTCAATTCTTACAAAATTTTTGAGAAAATATGAGAAATTCTTTACCCAGAACATCAAAAAATGTTAGAAAACAATTTGAGGTATAAGTTCCAATGGAAAATCCGTATGAATAAACCGGGCTAACCAAGAACCAGCGCGGTAAATGATGCGCGAAAGATTTATTTATATTTTTATTTTACATATTTTCCAACCTTTGACTGCGTGCCGACTAGATTTGTCAGACTTGAAACACAGCTCCGGTTGGAGTAGTAAAATCCCCCCCTTTTACACCTAATTAAATCGATTCGATTTAATTTTGGATGCTATATGCATCTAAAAAACTGTAAAGAAATCACCCTGGCTGAAGTAATATTTTTCGCAATGATTTCTTTACAGTTTTTTAAATGCATATAGCATCAAAAATTAAATCGAATCGATTTAATTAGGTATAAAGAGGGGAATTTTACACTACTCCAACCGGAGCTGTGTTTTAAGTCTGACAAATCTAGTCGGCACGCAGTCAAAGGTTGGAAAATATGTAAATTAAAAATATAAATAAATTAACCTTCGCGCATCATTTACCGCGCTGGTTCTTATAGTTAGCCCGGTTTATTCGTTAGAAGACAATGTTTTCAAGAAAATTTTAATTCGACGCGCTATTTCTTCTCTTAATTTTACTATTCAATCGATATTGAGAATTTTCGACCCGCGTTTCTTCCGATGATTCAACAACGGCACTTTCCAACGCTACTTCCTCACGCGCGTCGCGGACCTCAAGGCCTTACCACTTGACACTCGGTTTCGGATCGCCGACAAGTCGGCATTCGAAGGTGATGGTGTTACCGTCGTCGGATTGTCTAATCACCGGTCGTTCGGTGAAGGTAGGTTTAATACCGTCATCCGGTACGGGTGCCTCGTCGCCTACGTTCGACACAAACGATCGACATGTCGAGAATTATTCTTACACACGCTTGCTTGCCTACTCAATCCTTTCGCTGCAACGATTCGACTTCAGACACGCGTCATCGCCTCTAAATTAAAGTGCTAACCCACAAACAATTTTAATTCAATTGAATTTAATATATAAATATCTCAAAGTGTGGAATAAAGTGTGAAAAATAAACTTTTTTTTTAACTACTGTTTTTTCTTCTAAACTTACCGTTTAAATATTGCTTCCACTGAAGAGAAATAAAAAAGAAGGAAAATTATAATTTCAACTAAATTTTAGAGACGTAAAAAATGACTTAGCAGCGAAAGGTTTAAATACGCGAAGCATTTTGCAGTTCGATGCGAGATCGGGAGTCACGTATCGATTTGGCTTGAATGGTCTTCAAGTTTCTAGACATACTATAAACATTTATCCTCTAAATAAGAGTGTCGCAGTTTAATCTACATTAATCCATTCGATATTCAATCTTTATCTCGTGATCGATTCAGTTATTCGAGCACTTCGTTTATTCGTACCGTCGCATATAACGAGTGTGCTGAAACCAACGCTCAGGAATACACGTTCAAGGATTCACGATCCTTGCCGAGATCGACGTCTTGTGAATTAGGTTGCTCTCTCTACTCTCCTTCCGTCTACTCGCAATGTTTCGCTTGGTGGATCGTAAAATCTGTGCTCTCGAAATGTCACCTGCTCCATTTCTCTCGTACGTCGTTTTGAGGACGGACGCGTACGCGCGCGCGCGGTTAAGTGAAAATAGGAACACTGCACAATTATGCACAAGCATTTCGTCAAACGCTGTTTGCAAGTGAGTGAGTGGTGTGATATGTACCGTTTGACAACGACGTAACAATTTGATTGCATTAATGTTAATCGAGAAATTTCAACTTCATCATTCCATCTTCAATAATTACGATGAATATCGTTGAAATCGCGAATACCGCGAAGGAAGTAGTGTGTTTCCATGTGTTGTGTTCGATTAAAATACATGGTATTAATCAGTGACGTGATTATATAGTACAGTATGACAGAACAACACATAATTTCAAACATTTCTATTTTACTCAGAAAAAATCTCTACGAGCGAATTAGCCGATGAGAATGACTAGTGAAGCATGTGACAAAGACGCATGTGAGTATATACAATATTAGAATCGTCGTCGTTAACTATATACTTAACTGTCTTTCAAAAAAATATTTCCGTACTTGCCAGTTTAAATTCCATAAAAGCGTATGTATTTAACGAATTTTATTTATGTGTAAATAAAATTTTCATTATATTATATGAAATGCGATTGTGTGAAATGTACTCGCAACTAATAGAACTATATAATCCAACTTGATTCTATAATTATATAGGGTACTATGTTTTATTTATAAGCAGCAGTATTAAAATTTAATTTTGTGGGGCTAAAAGAACGTAATATATCCAGGAAATTGCAAAATCAAAACCGATAATGCAAGTAAGGAAATATATGTCGTTAGCAGATCTAACCACCACCTAAATTTCGTTTGCGTGTGTGTGCGAATGATACTTGAATGGTGCATCCGAAGGCCGCCGGTGCAAACGGAGGCTTCTCGCAGATGTTCACACACGGCAAACGTGATCGTATGAATAGAGAGAAAAGATGTCATCTAAGCAACCTAACAAAGCGTCAATAATGTTTAAAAGCTAATATTGCGAATCGCATCTCGTGCATCTCGGTACAAATGGTAAAGCTCTCGTCTCGAGACGCAAGTGTATATCCCCCAATCGGCGCGAGATGCGATTCGAATTAATACGTGATTGAAGCAGCAGTAACACGCGTTGTTACAAGTTGATTATTCTGGTCCGCTCTCTACGCAACTTAATTTTTACGGTGCAAAATTCGTGAGAGACAAACAACCAAGTGTGTGTTTTCTCTCGCAAAAGAAAAAGAAATGCCGTTTAGTCGATTAAGATCAAATCAACGGGCTGTATATCGTGGCTCGCGTCGAGCCGACATCGATACGTGCTCATCGCTCGACCGAGACAAACCATTAAAAAATAAAGGTTTTCCGCATTATTATGGCAATTTACAATGAAAGAGTAGAAAGAGACTGAAGAATGGAACTGCTGATGGAGAACGGAAAAAAATTAAATAATATAAACTGCGGATATATACGTTTGGTGTAGAGTCAACATGAAGGATATAGATAAACAGGGCAGAAAATTGAGATGAAGTAGAGTGTCAGAAATGAAAGAGAATCATCGATATACATCCCGAGTGAGAATGTGAGAGAAGAGTTGAGGAACGGCGCCGATGATCCACTTTATTTTCCGCTTCAAGACAACGCGGAAGTGAATAAAGGGGAACAACGTTATTTGTTACTTTAGAAATATAAAGTTAAATACAGTTTAATCAGATATTGTTAAATATTTCATTAAAAAATTATTTAAAAAATTTTAGGAAAATTTATACTGAAGAATGAAAAAAAAATTACAGCAGACTTTTCTTGTCAATACAAAAATTAAATATTTTTAAGTACCTGCTTGTTGATATAAAAAACAAATTAAAGTTAAGAATAACTTCTTTTTTAGTCTAAGGCGTAAGGAAACTTGTCGATTACGGTTCTTGAAACGAGGTGAAAATTACAAAAATGAACAGATTTACTAGATTTCGACCAATAAAATCATAGATATCTTAGTGAATTCCTCACTTTTGTAATTTTCACCTCGTTTCAAGAACCGTAATCGACCCCCTATTTTTAATAAAATATCGAGCGTATACTTGTGAAAAAATTAAGCAGGTGGATGTGTAAAGCGGATCATCGGTCGAAGTATATATGGGTTTGTGCCTTGTGGTTATTTATCGCAAAATCGTTAGATACTTACTATCGAAATTCAGGGAAATCGTGGCGTTAGACTCGCCGAGCTCGTTCTTCGCCGTGACCTTATATTTGCCAGCATCCTCGACGGTCACATTTTTTATTTCCAGAGTGGCGAAATACGAGTGGCCATCTTTATCGACGGTCAGCTGGAAACAGTTCAACAATTGTTATTACGGAGCTCAAATTAATGATTTCGCATACGCTCCTAACTCTCCTTCCTCCCTGAAAAAAGTTCTCAGAATATCTCCATATTTTTAAGAATGTTTTATATTTCAAGTTTATAAAGATTTTTACAAAATACTTCAAACTTCTTTAGATCTTAAATTTTCTTCGGAAATTACATAACGAGAAATTTTTAAATATTTTAAAATTTATATGAAGAATTCTAGAAAAGACTTTCTCAGCATTTGTGAAAAATCTGAGAAATTTTCTAAAAAGTTATAGAATTTATATAAAATATTTAAGCAAAAGTAAGAACTAGAAACTATTTGGGGAACTTAATATCATACCTACTACATATTATAGATATAATCTCACTATGTGAAGAAATTAAATTATAATTTTACTATTCAATTTCTTTTGAGTTTGTTATTAGTCGTTTTGCTCGATTTCAAGCATCGTGATCTCTCTGCATATATATATATATATATATGCATCAGATATTTGGAAGAGCACAAAGTGACACAAACCTGCTCAATTTTCTTTATCAAGCAAAATCGGATAGGCCTCGTACTTCCCGACAAAAAAGATGTCCGGGTTAAGATGTCTAATGTTCTTGACTAACAATAAGATACATATCTAATGTACAAATTAAATCGAGAACATTAGATATTTTAGCCGGGATCAACATCTTTTCTGTCGGAGTTGCCTCTTCCTTGCGGAAGGTGGCGATCGAATAAAATCCAATTGGATTTGAACCTCGTATCTTCAGTTCTTCTACTTATTAGAGCAACGCACATCTCTCTGCGCCACGATCGCCACAATCGTTTTTAAGTTTATATTATTCTAAAGCCTGTATCATAACAATACAAAGGTACAGGCAATAAGAACAGGGAATAAGACAGGCGACAGAAATAACTACATTTCAACTTATAATAAAACTGAATCACTGTGATTGGTCAAGTACAGGCAATAGAAAATAGAAATCCAACGCGTCGGAAATTCTGTTTGTATTGCCTATTAAGGCCTATTTCATATTCCATTGCGTTGATATACAGTTTTTGGTAAGTTATTGAAATGTGGTTATTTCTATTCTCTGTCTTATTCCCTGTTCCTACTGCATATAACTTTATATCGTGCGATATATATTATAGGCTTAAAACTATACGGGATAAATTATAATCTTAAACCTTATGCCTTGGCGAATCTTTGACCATGTTCCCGCTGTGAAACCATGTGATTTTCGGTGTGGGATCGGCCGTGATACGACACTCGAACAGCAGCCGTTTGCCATCGTCCTCCTGTCTAATCGCGGGCTTCTTCGCGAAAGTCGGCGCGATGCCGTCAATTTGTCTGCAAAGCGCAAAATAAACGTCGCACGAAGTCTGGAAATGTATTCGCGCCGAAAATTTATCGCTCGCTAAAGCGTTGATCGTCGCGCCGGTTGAATTAAATCACGACGCGAAACGACGCGAAAATTTAAACACAGGTTGCGCCACAAACATACCGTAACGTGTCGCTGATGATTTCAATCTCATTTCGCGATCGCGACCAACGCGTTAGCGAATCGAAAGACACAGGGATCACATCCGTCATTAGCAAATCGCATGCTTCAAGTACGCAAACGCACGCAATGTGGCTAAAAAGTTAGTACAAAGAATTAGTAACGTCTCCACTTCTAAAGTAATTAGGATTTCTTCCAGAGATTAAATATGCGAAGATAAGGAAGGTGGTAATATTTGGAATGAGAGAAGAGCAGCTTATGCGGCAGCTGTGAGATTTCCCGGCTTTTCGCGAATTGCTGCCAGAAATAACTCTTGTTTTGATTAGTGGATCCTTCTTGACGAGAGGAGGCTCGTCCAACAGCTTATTCTGATGGCGATCCGACAGCTAACAACCACTTCAAAATCCGGTACATCGCCATTACAATTGATACTACTGTCTTTCTTGGCACCAATACTCTTTGTCGACGGTTAAATATTCGATTCAGAAAAATCTTTCAGAAAATCTAAAGCTTTAAACTAAATATAATTTCTTAAAGACAATTTCCTCTTGTAAAATTTTCACATTAACGTTTTGTATCGCTTCTTTAATTCTCTCAAAAAAATCAATCAAGTGATTATCATGCCTTATCGTCGGTTATTTAAAGTCGCAGATTTTTAATCTGCAGCTTTTTTTTATACATATATGTATAGAATTCTTTGCAAATTAGAAACAAAATTACTACTCCTACCACCATCTCTCTTTAAATAAATTACTCTTTGCAACGGAATCGCGCGATCCGAGTTACGATCGCGCCGATGTTTATTCTCGAAAATTGAGAGCTGGGACGAGAGGCACGTGCCTAACACTCGCATCCCAAATGGACCATAAGTGCATTAGCACGGCTGCGCCGTTGCGGCTAAGTTTAGCGAGGAGAAGTAGGCTGCAGCTGTTTTCTCTCGACTTTCACTCTCCGTCAATCGCAGATCGATTCGATTTTCGCAGGCTGCGAACCTTCGTTCGCGTTCGGCGATTCCGCCCTTTTGACGAATCAACTCGCTCGCCAAAACGCTAAAAATCTCGTCGCTCAAAATACGCGAATGCGTTTTACGTTTTTCGGGTCAATTATTTTTCGCGGCTGACCGAAATTTTGTTTTTTTCGGTACGCATCATGGAACGCGAACTGCGACACGTTTCGGGAGACGCGTGGAAGCGGAAAGGCTCGCGTTACTTTTAGAAATTCACGGGAATCACGTCTGTCGATGCGATCCGAAAATACAGCCGCTCGTCGCCGCCGTCTGCGTCTCGAGAGAGCCCGTCTCGAAAGAGCACTCCCGACCCAGTTTCGAATTATCTTCGAAAATCATTAAAGTCGTAACGAGATATGCGGGAATAACTGCAAGTGGCGTGCGAGAAGAGATTTGAGAACTGATAAATGCTTTCCGCTCTCGTGCAGAGACCGCAACGAAGATCTCCGCAGCGATTGATCTGATTTACGCAGCTGGGCCGCGACAGTGAATCGTTGTTATTATAATTAAACGGTTACGAAGATAAAAATAACTTTTCGCGAACCGCTTTATAATTATGCAATTATTACAGAAACGTTTCTCCTTTTTCGAAAAATAATACAAAAAATGCAGCTTAGTGTATAATTTTAAAACTTTTAAACATACTGAGTCTATTTACTATACAAATTAAATATAAATAAACGTTTCTGTAATTATTACTTAACATTCTAAAAATTTTGATACGCAACTTGTTATTATTTTTCTACTCTTCCACCCTTTTGTTGAATTTCGTCAAAGTTCAGTTATAGTTCAATCGTTTGTCTGTTTCTCTCGATCTGACCATTTATAATTATAATTATGAGATTTAATGGGATTTCTTTCTCACGAGAGACAACGTCCGAAATAATTCGGCCACTTTGTGGTCAGATTGCGGTGTGCGAGACACGAGCGGTGTGTCCAAAACTAGAAGACCTTAATTCTATTTCCATCCGCAATTCGCGTTTGCCGTTCTGTCTGCGTAGGCGGATCGGTAAGAAGCGGCCGATCGTCCAGCTAACGCTCAGCGAGCCGTCATGATTTCTGTCGGATTGCGCGGCGCGAACGCGCGACCGAAAATAGCGGGCATACCGCGACGGTTATTCTCGGTCAGGCCGATTTAACGTGCACTCGAACGTTATCGGCCGAGATAGCGCGGCAATAGTAAATAATGCACCAAAGAAATCTAAATTTTACACGTAACTTTCACATGAAGGCAAGGAACTTCCTATAAACTTCGTGTTGAACTTCCGTAATATTCTCAAGAAATTTGTAATCAATTTTCTTTTGTGAAGAATTAAATCAGGATTGGAAATCAATGGAGAAATTATTTGACACTAAAATCTACAAGAAATTCTCTTCAAGTTTTCGATAAATTGAAGACCGGAAATGCACATATGTTATGATATTATTCATTTCCTTTAGTATTATCGTCATATCTGATATTTTTCTTGATTAAAATTGTGGGAGAAACAATGTGATATCAATTTTATTAATGTTAATAAATTAATTATCAAGTTGGCAATTACTACAGTTGCAAAACACAGCGTAAGTAATGCTCTCACCCTCTCCCAACGGATTGATCGGCAGCTAAAATCATAAATAAAAAACGAAAGACAACGAAATAAGCGAGGAAGGCAGAAATAAATCGGAAAAACATTCGATAGCGAAATAATAAAAAGAAACGCATTAGTCCATAAGCGCGAAGCGCAAAACAAGTTAATTAAACAGAGCCTGGAGAAGCGACAAATCGAGTCTTCCTCTCGGTTCACAAACTTCACCGACTTACTTCTCTCTAGGCTCATCCATTGCTAGAAAAATATAACGGCAAAATGTTACTCAAGAAACGATTTACTTTAAAGAAGTTTCAAATAAAAAAAATTGTATGCAAAATTTATATCAAGTGGCAATCGATATTTAAATCCGCCGATACTTTTTAGCTTACAAATTAAAAACAAAATTCATTTTTATATAAAAAATCCTATAGTTAACTCATTTTATAAATGTTTATTAATTATAATCATGATTCAATCAATCATTTTACTATTTTTTAGAATTTGAAGTAGATAAAGACGAATCAGTAAGACCGACTATAAACGAAATATCTCGCGTGCAGGCTAGCCTAAATAATTCCGTAATACGTGTAACTTTATCTCTACAAAAATATCTCTATTATTTCAAAAAATATAACTATTATAGGAAATGGAAAAATAGAAATGTAAGATATGAATACTTACGACTAAAGTTGAGGTTGATGGAGGCAGCGACCTCGCCCATCTTGTTCTTCGCCTTGACCTTATAGAGGCCCGCGTCGGTCTCGATGACGTCGTCGAGCTCGAGCACCACCAGGAACTTGTTGGTCCCGACGCTCTGCATCTTGAAATTTGTTCTGTCATCCTCGCTGAGCTCGGTCTCGCCGCGGAACCAGGCGATGTCGGGTTTAGGCGAGCTCACTAGCTGACACTCGAATATCAGCCGATTGCCGTCGTCCTCCTGCCGCAGTTGCGGCTTCTGCGTAAAGCTGGGCGCGAAGTCGTCGGCGACCCCCATCGTGGAGGCACGCCTTCGCACCTGTCCCTACGAGACCCGGGAAAATCCGGTCCCGTTTGCGTGTCGTTCACACCCGCGACCCAAGGAAGGAAACCGTTTCCTTCGCCCAGCTCGTCGGTTCAAATGGCGCCGGCCTGCGGCACCATCCAACCTGTTTCTGTCGCGGATTTCTTCTGAGCTCGACGTCCACCTTTACTCGCTTCCCACAAACTTCTGAGAATACTAGAAGCAAAAGGATACAATGTTAGTATGGAAATTAATGTAAAAATGTCCCAAGTTTTAAGGCCAACTAAATTTCACACCATTGTATTTTCAAATTTTTTTGTTGTAAGTTTTTAATAAAATTTTTGTAAAACTGTAATTATATAACATGCTTTTCTTATTTTTATTCAGAACTGACACAGTTTGGCTGTTAAAACCTGGGACATTCTATATAGAAAGTAAAGCTAATTTTTTCATAAAACTCGGATATAAAAAATATTAAAACGTTAAATTTTATTTTTAACAATTGGTAAAGGAAAGGCCAATAATCGAGCAATAATGGAACGGTGATGTGGCTCTGTAGGTTTAGAATTTTATATGGTTAGTTAGGAATTATATTGCGATTATTGTACGGCTGAAGAAGACTCGGTGAAGTCGAAACGTTCCGTTGTTTACATTATGTGATTAATAAGTATATAAATTGACATCCATTATTCATTATTGCTCGATTATATTGGCCTTTCCTTTACCAATTGTTATATTTATACGAGCGTGCTAGTTTATTTTATTTATTATTTTTAAATTACTTTAGAAGGTATATTAATATCTTTACTGCCACCATAAAAGCATTATGCCTTTTCAGATACCAGAAAAATACAGAATAATAATAAGAGCATATGGCACAAATAAAAATTTAATTATTACCGGTGATACACGTGGCAGCAAAGATATTAATATGAGAAATTTAAAAATATATATTAAGAGAAAATTAATTATAAATAAAATAGCTTATTTAGAATTTATTTTTCAGAATAGATTATTAAACGAAGAAATGATATAGTCATCTGTTTCGATAAATTTATATTTCTTTTCTAGATAAAATTAGATATAATGTCCTTTTAAAATTTCTTAATTTTCAACAATTAGTAATTAACTTTACAGTATTGAAATTTTCATCAAGGAATACGATCTAATTATCTATAATATCTTTATCTCAGAGGATTTATTTCTTTGAAGGCTTTTAATTTATCGAACAATGACTATATACACCTCGATATCAAGATTAGTGTTACTCTGCTTTGCTCGATATCAAACATTTGCAGTTTAAAGTTCGCTGTGACGGCATAGATTATACTTCGTGTCTAGTCACCATGGTTCAGTAAACCTTGGCAGTCTGAGTCGCTGTCATCTGTAGTTGCCTCAACCGCGGCTATTTTTATACGGATATCTATACTTAGCCTTCTTTAGCGTTACCTTACGACCGTAGTACCGCGTGATGAGGTTCCTACGTTGCGTCGGTATTCATTCGAGATGAATGAAACACGTAATAACGACGAAGGAACTTGGAGCAAAAACAATTTTTGACCCTCAGTCGTTACGTAACGGAAAGAATCAGTTACACGACAAAATTGTGAAAACATTGGAAAAAATATTATCTGTTAAATAAAAGTTTCCGCCTTTGAAATTAAATGGTTTTATCGCTGTGATTAATCTCCGAAAAGAGAAGATCGCCAGGAAGCAGTGAAATGAAGCGACTCTTCGGCCACGACCACTGAAAAAACGTCCAGGAATGATTTATCGTATGACAAATTCAAAATAGACGTTTACATAATTTAAGGAAGTACAGAACGGTCATCGTGCGTCGCGTAATCTCGCGTTAAAGCGAGCGGAGCCCGAAATTGCTCCTCGTCTCTTGGCCGTGGATCGCGATTTTGCACTTACGATTTTCAGACGCTGAAAACGCGAGTCCTTCCAAAATACGACGATAAATAATGCGCGTGAGTGCTAAATGTTTCAGTATGGTTTATCGCAGTGCTCCCTGTGATATATTTTGCCGAGCGTCCGTATTTTCAAGTCATTTTTTGAAAGGTGCAGAAACTAAAGTTTTCCAAAAAATTACGCCATTCATTCAGAGCAATAATATCCCTTCATATATTACAATATATGCCTCGAAAAGTACATATAAAATCAATAAAATAATTAAAAATATTTTGAACTCTTTCTCTCTTCTTCTCCACTGATCGTAATTATTAATTCGCTCGATATAAATCTTCTCTTCAGAACAGTAAGCAGCAAGCACTATTACGCGCTACGAGGAAAGTATAAGAACCGTATATGCCGATTCTCTTTTACCGAGACGCAGAATCCGAAATATGAATTGCCGAATTATTTTTGCGCCGCTCTAATAATAATTTCGCGCGCGAAATACTGCAACACCGGGAATGAGCGACGCCTGCTTTTCCTCAACCGCCGCGTCGAAAGGACCTCATAATTTACGAGTGTCGGGGAGCCTATTTTCGGCAGGTAACCAACGCGGTGCGCGGCGACGCGCGACGGCTGCGACGAACGGACCTGCACCCCGAACCACGTCGTCGCCGTCGCTGCCGATGTGCAGGACCATTAGCGCAGGCCGCGTTTAACTGCAAATTGAGCGAGGCGAGCGACGAATTTTCGCGGAATCCGCGCGACCGAGAAGTGCCCGAGGAGAGCGAGTATTTTCCCGCGAGGCGCCCAAGGCCGAGGGAGCCGTGCACGGGGGATGACGTAAGGCCACTATTATTAATGCGGCTCTTGGCTCGAAAATAGGTTGGGCCAGTTATCTTGGTAATCGGTTATTATGTTTGGCATCTAAACTCGCGTGGAAGTCGCATACATTTGGGTCGCGATACAACCCCGTCGGATGTAATATGTTCGCGGCGTTCGCGCGCAAAGTCCGGACAATCGTTCCTTTGAGACCCGTGGCACCGCGCGACGCCTCCAAGTGCCAGAAGTGTCGATTCAGCCTCAGGCGATCTCGCCAGCTACTCGTGGCCGGATCACTTTCGCGTGACGTATCGCGTGACGCGTGACTTAACGCACGATGACACCGGTCTCCTGCACCTGTCTTTCTCGCCCAACCTCCGTGATGTATCTCCTAACAACCGATAAACATTCTATATCATTTCAATTAATCAGTGAGAAAAATCTCATTGTTGGAAATTATCGTTTGGAAGTCTGTTGAACTAAAACACGCTTGTGATTAACTGCGAAGTAATTAAGCTAGTTACTTCGAACTGCTTGTAGCTACAAAATAATTGGAGCAACTGCGTGGACAGTCAACATTCTATTTAGTTTGTACTTCGGTGTCTATAGATAAAAAAATTATTTCTGGGATTCCGTGTTAAATTTTCACGAATATGACAGAAACTGCAAGCTTGAGTGGGCTCAACTATCTATATAGTTTTTCTATTATAAATAGAACATGAGATAATACATTTGTTTTAAACGTGATTAAGGCTGCGTTTCGATATTCACTGCCAATACTGAAAATCTGTAGTATATGTGACATGAACTATATAGACTTTCAGTACTGGCAGTGAATATCGAAACGCAGCCTAAGAAGCCTTGCAAACACTGACGATGGATGACAATCGTTTCGGAAAGTATGAATTAGTTTCGCGTGACGTGTGCCGGGAGAAGACTGCCAAGTGCAAGGGTAGGCGTTGGGTACACGACACGATATCCTTCCGGTAACGTGAGATTCGCGTAATTGGTCGCTTGCCACCGTCCGAGCTGCAAAATTGTGAAACAAATTATCCTATTATGTCAGCTCCAGCCAGGCGATGGAAATATGATACGCCTGGCTCTTCTTCGCTCGCGCTGTCCCAAAAAGTGCCAGATAAATAAGTCATAATACAAATAAAAAGATAAAGAAATCACCGATTCGACGTTAAACGTGTCAAATTAGTGAAAATTCAACGTTTTGAGATCTTCTTATTTTATATTTATTTCTTTTTCTTTTGAAGCTTTCACAGAAAAAAATTCCAAAGACGCGCTTGTTCTTAATTGACAGAAACAGGTAAAAAATTTGATGATTAATTGCAAATGTAGGTCTTCTAACGGATTTTTCACAGTTGCATTATTCCAGGAGAAACGGTATAATGTCGACACAGATTCTACGACCAGTGGTTGATCTTTTTTTGACGAGACTAAACAGATGCGAGGGAGAACTTAAGGAGACCGACGAAACGGCATACAAAACGGACGGCGCGAGTATTACAACGTCACAAGTAAAGACTTGGCAAGTGGCCTCCACATACATTCCTGAGATTACTGCACTTCGTAACAGCCCGTTCGCATTCCGCCTCTTTCGCCCGTTGTCTGATTTTCGCGCCGCGTTTGTCATCCGACGATACATCTTTCAGAAACGAAAAGGAAATGGATGGAAAAGCGTTGCCGAATACGAGACAACACCTTGGAGTATTCTTTTAGCAAATATTGATAAAAACGCGTTAGGTTTGTAGAAATTTTGTCGTATTAATCTCTGTTTACCGATTTGAGAGTGCAATGAGTGCGGGAAAGATTTTTATGCAACACGTGCATGGAAAGTGCCCCATTACTCACGCTACGCGTGCGTGATAAACCACTTTCCAGGCACTTGCAACATAAAATAGGGAGTGTAAGTCGTGTGTAAAGATGAAAATTCCCGGGTGCGGAGTTTACGCACGAGCCGAAGGCGAGTAAGCTCCGCACCCGGGAATTTTCATCTTACCTCACTTGTTACACAAATAACTATTTTATTAAAATTCTCATATTACAAAAAGTATTTATTTCTCTCAGTCTATAATATATGTTTCAGTTTTTTTCAAAAATTAAGTTAGCTTGTCGTTGAATGCTTAAATAATGTAAGTAGTTTAGCAATGTATTTTAAGCAATGTGTACAGCTTGTTATTTACTATATTAAAAATAAAACAGAAATGATCTTGGGACGTTCGTGTCTTTTGATAATAAGAAAATTGTTTATGCAAAAGAAGAAACGATAAAAAATTAAAACAAATATTTGATTGTTATATTATTGTCTTGTATAATATATCATTGATTTTTAAGTAAAGCGAAACGACAAACAATTTTCAGAATTACAATTTAAGCATGTATCCATCGAGAAATATGCTATTTAAATCCTCGAATATGTCGGTACATTGTACGTGAGAGAATGCCGGTATCCAACTGACCTAATATTTTTGCTGGCTACCTATATAGAAAGCGTTGCTTCACTTTGGCATAATTCTGCCGGCTATTTGTGATACAATACATATTTGTTGACACTCTGACCCAATAAAAATGTAGCACATTACCGTTAAGCGTTTAACAAATGCGCTAACTAAATCTGTATAGAAAAACAGAAACGATATTTTGGATGTATATTATAATTAATAAAAGAAAGGGCATAAAAGATAAAGTGAAAGAACGGAAGAACAAGAATTTATAAGAATGGGACACAGCAATACAGTGTAAGCTATTGGAATCTCGCAATGGGAATAAACGTTCAATGAGCGTTTGACATTGAACCAGCCTCGTTAAAAAGGCGCACAATTATTTTTGGCAGGGTTCTAAGCCACGCGTGTGCATTGTGCGAAACAATCTCCTTTCTTCGCCGTCGTGAATTTACGAGACAGTATATTCATGTGACTCTGACATGTAACGTGCAAAACAATTATTAAGATTCGTACGGTAAAATTTGATATAATGTTAAAATTTGTATACTTCTGTCAAAATATACGGTTATGACTAAACGTTACTACGCACAATAACTCTCGATATACCGCATCTATTTTAATCGAATTAACTAGTCATTTAATCTGGTGACTAATAAGCCTGTTGTTATGTGCCCACTCGGTCTTAGGAATGTGAAATGAGTAACCTGAAAATATTTAACAATCTATACTATATAATCTATCGCGTCGTAATAGAATGATTCACGTCTTGAATAACATGCTTCCTCCCAGAAAAAAAAAGAATACAATTCTAATCTAACTAAAAAAAAGGATTGTATTTAAAAATACAGTAATAATAGTAATTATTTAAAAAATACAGCAATAATAGTAATTATAATAAAGTTTAGATTAAAACACATCAAAGACGGCTTAAATATCATTGTCGTTATTGAATCATTACTTTGTACTGTAAATGTAATTCTTGAATAAAAAAAATGGATTATAATAATATTTCTCGGATTATATTTTTGGAGATACCTAATCAAAGAATTTAAATTTCAGAAATCTCAGTTTCTGAGATTTTTTAACGTTATTTAAAGGAACTTTTGTCGCATGACGATGATTCATTTCTCAATAGTATTCCACGCTCAAGGTGAAGTCACATCCGGAACTAAATTCTACTCGCGAGGGGTTATAATTATTAGTACGATGCATTTTCGCGGGCGCACTCTACCATATGCTTATACTACTGACCGCGTTACTTGCGACGCACCGCGCATCTATTTTTGCCGACTGACTCAAACGAGTCGGCAGCGGCACTAAAATCGCCGATCGACATCCCGATCTATCCGCGATAAAACGCGGAGAGATCCTGTAAACAAGCGTTTTGCACTCGACTTTTTGGCAGAACGCGGCAAAACGTCCGGCCGCAAAATCAAGAATTATGTTTAATAACGGTCGCGGGTGATGAAAAGATCGCTTGGCGTGTTTAATATCAACGTTGCTAGATTATTGCGTTGCGATACCGTACAATAAAATAAGAACGTCATCTGTGTATATAATTTATATAAGTATATAATAACAATTTAGACGTGATAAAATATTGAAATTAGAACGACACGGTTTAGAGCGACGATTTAAATCATAATATAAATTATAATATAAAAACACTACGACTTCAGTCGACCGTATTAAAATGTAACTCTTTATTATTAGAATGCACGACGTAATAAAATATGTTAAATAACGGAGAAGTTATTAAAGTTTACTAAACGATTGTTGAGCCATTTAACATATCTAACGATATTGAAATGAGCGAGGGTCAAGAATACAAATCGCTTTCTAGGTCAACTTTCTGTTATAAGTTAATCAGATTAGCCTTGCATGACTAGACAAATAAACAAAATGGGTTGTTGACAAAAAGTATCAATGCCGATCAAATAATTGCAACTTTACTATGACGTTCATTATTAAATGATTTAATAAATAACAATTGTGGCATTAAGAATGCATATTTTTAGGTTGTTTTTTAGTGCTGCTATTTATTATTTTATTAAAATTTAAAAGTATATGTAATATTATTGTATGTGACTCTTTTTTCCTTTTTTTTCCTCCCTCTCTCTCTCTCTCTCTCTCTCTCTTATTAAAAATTACATTGAAACAAGGAGAGCGAATTTACGAGACCTACTGTTTACGAGACTGAGATAATTGTTTCTCTCCACGCAAGGGGAGAAACAAATTTATCGATTGAAATCATTAGACAATGGCAAACACCGCCAAGAATAATATTAGTCCTTTCACGCTGAGACCGACTCTGATGATCAACAGGTGAAACGAGCCGTTTGGCTGACAATGCTACAATTCGACAATGCATCCAAAAATACGATCGATATAACACATCGAATGATTAATCAATTAAAATATCGTATATCAATTAACTTTGATTATAAGTAATGTACTTAAACATGTTTGCACCTAATAAACTATTCGAGTAATTTATGAGCCATTTACAAGAGAAAATATTCAAGAGATTTTGAGGATTTAAATATAATCACAAATTGATACTTAAATCTACCTAAAAAAAAAAAAATTTAACTAAAAATCTCTATCAAATCTTCGTGGAGTTATATTTATTTTTCCTAGTATGGCTCTTGAATGTTTTATATCGAAAGCATTGAAAATTAAAAAAAATATTGCATGTTTAAAGCGAAACTCTTTAAATGTTTAACATAAATTAATGACATAGATCCTACATTTAATATCAAATTTCATGGATCTTGCAAAAGAAATTTATTCGTTCCAATATCTTTAACATTAGAACTACCAAGGGGGTCAAAATAACCCGTTTGACATTTTTTAATAATTTATTATTCATTTTTAAAACATGCTAATTTCTGAAATTTTCCCTGACTTTTAGTGAAATTACATAGATAATTAATTTTATTAATTTGCTTTCTCTTTTTTTTCTTTTTTTCCCCTAAGATTTGTTAATAATGCATTTAACGTCGATCGGATGTAATTGTATTTTTTAGATTCCTTTGCAATGCACACATGTAGGTACGATTTATTTTTTCTTCGCGTTCTCAAATGCCCAGCTTCTCCGGATTCAACGAGTCTCGCGGAACTCGCGGTATGCGAAGTATTTTTAAATCAGTCAAACATTCCAGGGTTCTCATCGATCGCTATAAGTCGAAAGAAAAAATTATAGCATCGGCGATGACTACACGATGATTACAACAGCGAGAAAAGCTTTTGCAAAATAAATATGTTCAAAAATTCTGTATAATCGACAGAGTATCCTGATAGAATTCTTTTTCAGAATAGGTTTTCTGGCACATCTAATGCAAACATATTATATTATTACGTGTTATTATTCTATTTAATTTGTGTTTCTTTTTTACTAAACAAGTACTAATAAAAAAGTTTCATTATTAACGAACATGGGAAAACCAATAAGAAAAAGACAACTAACTGATAACGATAAATCTGAAATCCTATGTAAATCTGAATTCCTATAAATCGTACGATTAGAATTACAGTTGGAATAAGATGGTACAAGAAGAAGCGGGCAAATGAAATGAATGCTTCCTATTAATGCCTCCCAAAATTAACGCACAAATACGAGCCGTGACAGATCGAGGAGAGGAAGTCGGCGAGAAGACGAGGCGGCAAATGATGCGTTAGACAATGTGTCGGACGGCACGGTGACGTGAAGATGGACGAAACGACATATGGAACAACGACACGGGTGAAAAGATGGTTGTAGGAACGACGAACCGCTCCTCACATTACGCCCTCCTAAAAATAAGTGGACTCCGAGCCTAGATACCTAGATAGTAGTCTACGAATAGTCGCCGCCGCCGTTGCCGCGACGGAACTCGTAGCGATTAGTCATGTAAAGTAGGATCGTCAAGAAACGCGTCTGCATCGCGAGCTTATTGGAAACTCGGGCTCGGATTTTTTACAATCTCGAGCCCGATTTCTTTTAATAATCGAATAATTAGACAAAGTGAAGAAGCAGCGACGAAATAATCAAGGACGCAATAAGGGAATTATTAAGGCACAGTAAAAGATTCGAAATTAACGCTCTGTTTATCACGCGAACGAGTGAAGATTAGAATCAATGTTTATTCCAAAATGAGGCCAAACATGCCACCGTGATGAACGTGAATATCTTGTTTTTGTGTCTAAGAAATCCGTAATAAAAGTAGAAGTCAAAAGCAAGGTGAAGTTTTTCTAAAATATGCAAAACTTAAGCGAGAATGAAAGCTAGAAAATGTCACAATGTTAATTCTTGATTGTTATCACTTGCTTTCTGTCGCCCTTTATCATTTCTTGATCACCTAGCTTCTAACATTTATTCGTCTCTCGACACATCTGTTTTCCCAGCTGAAATATCTGATTATATAATAAAAAAGAAACTTCCATTGAATAGTTTTAATGTCAAAATATTATAAAACATTTTTTTAATACACATATTAAAAGAAATATGTGAATTTAGGTGACACGTGTAATTTTTACGATTCTCCAAGTTCAAAATAATTGAATATATACTCAACTGAACTTCTCAACGAACATTGGCATATTACTAAATTAATAATATTCAATCTTTGAAACAAAGGCAAAAAAAGCAATCCTACATCTATAAATTTCTACTTATAGTCTAAATCAAAATAGAATAGTCAAATTGTAGAGGCAATAAGTTTCTTTTTAGGGAAATCTACGGTCTGAATGACTGATCTAGAGGGATTACTGGACTCAACTTGTCGTGAGAGCGTGACATACCTCCTCAATCCACTTGTCCCCTCACCTACCCCCGACGAATCACTCGCGTGAGCGTGCGCGAAACCGAGTCCGTCACTTGTTGCTCACACTTCGACACTGATCCACACGCGGCCCTCGATGCGACGTTAACAACATTAACAGGCGGTCGGAACGAAAGGGGAAAAGATGGGATAAATTCGAAAGGAGAGCTTGGTCACTCGGGCAATAATGGTGTGAAAAGAAGTCGCACTGACACGCGTGAATCCGGCGCAATCGTCACGCACGCTCCCTCGCAGCCACACACAAATCCGCACATCCGCATCATCCAACGCACATCATCGAGAGAGACTTACTTGAAGCGTCTCCGGGTGAGGATGAGCGCTTTTCCCTTCCGAAGGTGCGAGCCCCGGCACCCGGCCGAGCGTTCTTCCTCGGAACACCCGCGACGACGGCAAGAGCGGTCGCTTTATTCCTGGATCACTCCCAACCCCCCCGAGGCAGACAACGAGACGCACACACTCGGTTCGGGAGAGACTCGGCTCGAGAATTCTGCGAGCTCGCGCGAGAAACAAAACGGGGGGAAAAAAAATTAAGAGAGAGACTCCTTCCACCCTTGTCTTCAGATTCGATCGTCTTCGTCTTCGTCTTGGGTCGTCGTCGTCGTCGTCACTCGTCGTGCGGTCGCTCGTCGCTGTCTCGCTTCTTGTGTCTCTCGTATACCCTGCTCTCTTTTTTTACTTGCACGAAGTGTCTCTATCGGCCGTCCCAATCGTTGGGGCCCCGCGCGCCAACTAAACGCGCGAGGTATCGCGAAGCTACCTCGGGGGCTTGGAGTTTCGCCCACCACGACCACGACCACCACTACCGTCGCCACTACCACGTCTTACTCCGAGTCCTCTGTCTTACATCCCCGTCGAGACGTACGCACGCCCACGGTCTCGCGGGCGCCGCGACGCTATATGTGCAATACGCCGAGGTACACAAAGTCACGTCCGATAAGTGATAACGACGCAATTAGGTCAGACACGCGTTCTCCGTGCGGCGCTGCTGACAAATAGCTGCTACCTGAAAATCTTGCCCTAACAATATTGCGATGTCTGTTTCATTTTTTAATAATGATTTCGAGAGATAATGATACTCAAACCCACCAGTTAAATGTTACCTTTTAAAACTCTTTTGCCTTTGAACACAGATATGTCGATTTCATGCTGAAGTTGATGCATCCTAAATAGGTTCATATGTTAATTATAATTTCGTAAATAATACATTCCTACAAACTAATAACTAACGTTTTAAATATTTTATATTTTTTGTATCACTTAAATTACCTAACATTTATTTTTCAGCACGCAAGATCTTTATGCAATTCAGCAATATTATGCAGCAAAAAGTACCATTGGCGAATTATCCAAGGTCGCGGTATCGCGATTCCCAAGTAAGTGCCGACAGACATATGCGCTCAGTGCAGAGGACGTGAAAAAGCATTTATTATACGCTATACTTCTTTCGTAATCTCGACGCGCACGTGCCCACGTCGAGATTCATCTTAGTTCTTATATCTAGCGCATCACTGTTACACAATGTTTGCTTTTATACGATGAGATCAGAAAATTAACGGACAATGATTGTGTAGAGAATTCGAAAATTCGAATTACACGAATTCGCAAAAATGAAATTTTCTACAGCGTATGAAACTATGCTTATATTGTATATGATGTAATTAAAATTAATTTAATAATATATCAAAGACTGCTGTAGTTATAATAAAGAATTTAGATACCTAACAAATTAAGATTTTTATTATCCTACTGTCTTATGTCGATTTCTACCAAATTAGATAAATTTTAATCTCGGTTTACTTACTTTTTATCTTTTTCTAACTCTTAAACTAAAAAAAGATGGAAAGTAAGTTAAACCAATTAAGATTACAATTAACCTGTATTAATCGAAATGGACATTATCCACGTTAAAATTCTCCGTAATAATGTTGTGGTAAAGAATGATAACAGACACTATACTCATATAAAGACGCGATGTTACTCATATCCCCTTTTTACTCGAATCTTTTTTTAACATTTGTATTTATATATGGCCGAATATACGCGGCGTTACGCTCAGCGCATTGACGCGACTTCGTCATTTGCGCGTTCTATTTCTTGTCACTGGCGAGTTTGTCATATGGACGCGGCCGTCGGCAACGAATCTAAAAATGAACCCCGCGCTATCGACAGTGGTACTAAATGACCGGCGAAAAGTCATCGGAATGGAATTCCTCACGTTGGCGTCCCCGTGATGAAATTAGATAGCACCGCGGCACTCCGCGTGCGTAATTCGCAAGGTACGTTCTTTTCTCTCATCTCTGGATAGGAAGGCAGCAAAAGAATGAAAAATAAGTCGCACGTATCGATTGACTCATGTGTTTTCGAGCTTGTCTCGGGAGAGACATGTGAAATCGATGACGAGAAATAAACGACGAAACCTCGAGTCCACAATGTTGCGAAACTGAGATTTCGAGTGCTTTTAGCCTGTCAATGTTGTCACGTTTAGTCGCGCAAATCATACATCATAAGTATATAACGAGTATTTTACGTAATTTTAATGATAGACTCGTTGAGCCTGGAGTAAATTTTTCGCCGGAAAATTTTTGAAAGGAAATCTTTAATCAAATTTATTATTAAAATTGTGAGTTTCCTTGTACAATAAGTGATCATTATACGATCAATGTTATGTAATTATGTATAATTAATATGAGTTTTTTTTGGATTACAGTTAAAGATCAATTACATCCAAGCAAATAGAAGCTTCTCGTTGCGATTGAATAAGAAATCGCTAGTTTACTTTGGACGTCTAACTACATGTAATCGTCACTCAACGCACAATGAACAGAAATAACAACAGAACAAAGCAGTATACACAGAAGTATTCGAAATTAGTAGTAAAAGTAGCAAATACTGCAGGCAGGGCAATTTAAAGGAAATAGCTTACCCAGACAGTTGCGTGTATTTAATTACAGTTTAAATTATGGAGCGTCGATTAATTACAATCAAGATTTGCAAAAATCGACGAAGAGATACACGTCATTTATACTCTTTCATCCTCGCGAAACGATCCTTTCGTAGAAGAGATGTTTAATTGCAGTAATAATTTTAGAAATCTCTTCTTCCTGGATATATGTAAGCGGACGTTATAGCTATAACTCAACGTTGAGTGGCCGTGCGAGATGACTCTGTAACATCCTGACAAACATATTTCCTCAAGCCATCCGTGAAACGTTACAACGAGGGTCTTGAGCAACGACGTAATTACAAGTTTACTTATCTTTTTCTCCCACAGTCTACGATCGGCCTATCGTAGACTGAAAAACACAGCCATGCGTCACCGCCCCGCCTTCGTTTAAGTCTGATTTATCGTTGTCTCGAAAAAAGCGACGTAACAAAAATTCTTTGCTCTCCTAAATAATTTAATAGGAGTGAAAGAATGTATTTTTAAATCGCGAAACGAGCAACGATGATCATTCAACTACTGTCAAAACATGTCGCTAAGGTTTACGTACAAATCGGATTTCAATGAAAATAACTGAAACTTTTCTAAACTGTATAAAACATTTAAGAAAGAA
Organism: Temnothorax longispinosus; assembly: GCF_030848805.1. Taxonomy (NCBI): domain Eukaryota; kingdom Metazoa; phylum Arthropoda; class Insecta; order Hymenoptera; family Formicidae; genus Temnothorax; species Temnothorax longispinosus. Next base: position 5,756,598 of record NC_092365.1, on the reverse strand, counting down.
TTTTAATTTCTAAACATAAAGTTTATAGATAAAAATCAAAATTCTCTGATATCAGGCATCACGTTGCAGAAATCACTCAACACAAAAATATTCACATCTATATTGAATAATTATTTATATATTATTTATGTATTTTTTTACCTTTTTACAATTAAACAAAATTTTATTTTTAACTTTACATTTTATTATATATTTATATGTGTTGCTCGTGATAATTTTTTAACAAGTTTAAAACGTGTATAATTACTGTTAAGTTATGTTGTCATATTTTTATTTTGGCGTTAAGCACAGTGCGGACTTTCGTTCTCAACTGTCCGAATTAATCTGCTAAAGAGAATCACGCGGTTATACGTTGTAACACAACACAATGTATGCGTTTTGCGCTCATCCGGAAAATCTTACAACGACGTTCTTGTTAAGTTCGCTGGAGATGAGTAGGAGCATCGAAGAAGATGAAATAAAGGAGAGAAAGAATAAGAAGAGAAAAATCACCAAAGGAGAAATCTCACGCGAAGCGTCGAGACGCAAGTCTCTCTCAGTTCTGGCAAACCGGGCACTTTTCTAAATATACACGATCGCCCCTCACCGGCGGATCTATCTTTACGTATTAGAATCTATACCTATATAACGATTTCGAGCATCTTTTCTATAGTCAAGTTACCGCATAACTTTATCTAAAAATTAAACAAATACTTCCTCAATAAGATATAAGGAGAAAAGATTTTTAAACATCTCAAAAAATTTAATTTATCTTGAAACAATAAACGACGAGAACATCGTATAAAATCAACTAACTTACTGCAACTTCTGTTGCGTTAAATTGTTAAAATATACGAGAATGACGTTACGCGCATCAAAGAAAGAAACTCAAATTAGCGAACAAATTGTTTAGACGGCGTAATTAATTTATACAAAAGACATCCACAATGCAACGCAATGTGGATATGTCGAATTTATTGCAATTTTCTTTTTCTATCAAATCGACAATTTGTTTGAAAATGTCGTCTCAAGAAGAGAATATCCTTCTTGAATATTATTTCGTCTGATAGAACGGCGAAGTATTAATACCATTTCCGATGCTACCTTGAACTGATATACGATCGAAAATACAGAGCTCGCTAAAGAGAAATAAGCAAATCGCGAGACCCGACGGCGTAAATCACACTTTCACAGAAGCGAGATAAAGGCACCTGTATTTATACTCGTTTCTTCAATTTATATTTTAGAACGCATCAGATGTTTAGAATAAAATATCCTGCATAATATTATACATAAAAATTATTGGAATTACAAATTCTATTTAAAAAACTAGAAAATTCAAAACGCAATATAAAATATTTTTGAAATTAAAATATAAATATAAAATTAACAATTACATTTTTAAATACTGCAATAATAAAAAACGATCATTTTTAATTCCCATCTATTATCGTTTCAATTCCTGCTTAATAAAAAAAAATCAATTTAAAAATTATCTAATAAAAAACCAATTAGCTAAATGCGTATTAAGATAATATCTTAATACGCATACAAGTAGTTAATTAATTAATTATGTGAATTTACTTTATTGCTTACTGAAGAAATGACTGTGAAAATGACCACTACTGAAAATGACTGTGCTTCTTGAGTAATAACGTGAACTGACAAACTGACAATGAGTTCCACAGTTAAGTCGCGATTACAAATGTAACATCACAAACATCAAACTGATTATTAAGGTCTATTTACTAAACTGTATCATACGTCTCACAAATCAGTTTCGGTTGAGTTCTTCGGCAGAATCGCGTCTATAATTATATTCTCCGAGAGTCAAGGCAGAAAAATGTCAAAGGGGACCTTGGCAATTAGCATACGCGTAAATAGCGTCGTTCATTCCACCGTGGGTGGATATTCGGACGGGAAATAGATCAATCAAAACTTACATCAGAACCAAAGCGGCGCTCGGCATCGAAAAGATTTTTCACGCCTCACCACGTACGCAACGTTGATGCAACGTGAAATCTCGCATGAACTAAATAACATGGACGTGACGAATACAAGCAACGTGTGATCTCATTTTCACTCTTATTTACGTTTGCCTCGTTTAACGTCTCGAAAAACGTGCTATTAACATCTTAAGATTGTTTATTGAGAAAAATTACAGTTATTTTAACTTCGAGAAATTCTTTACAATAAATTCTGCGACTAGGTATTTTTATTTAAATATCAGATATTTAAATTGCTGCGAGAGCTAATAGATTTCAATTACATTATCCCCAAAAACTACGAGACTAATTAGAAATTTTAATAATCAAAAACCTACGGATTTGTATTTATAAATACTTTATTAGTGTTTGAATCAATTTATAATTAATTTTCCACATAAAAATTCTTCGCAATAAAATTTCGATGCAAAAAGACATCTACCATAAATTTCGCATTTTCTCGAAATGTCATGCAATATATACAATCAAAATAAATATATATATATATTAATTACAATAAATTAACGTCCAGAGCAACGACTAATTAAATGTTACATTAAATTTCCATTTTATTATTTGATTGTCAAAGACCGTTCTCGCTCTACCGATTTTGTCTTTACGCAGCCGACGACAGCGCATTTGTTTGTTCCTTTATCACATTTTTTTCCCCGAGAGCGAGAGCGCGAGAGTTCGAGAGTGGGCGAACGGCCCGAGTATATGGAACAGCCGTTCTAAACTTAGTCGCCGGTCCGCTCTGGAAATAGATGTTATGAGTGCGAGGACAGGACAAGACACTGGCCTATTATATTTGCCTCCGTGTTTCACCCGCACTATTTGAAAGAAACACAACATGGATATTAATTTTTGCCGATTTTTTGCGGACGTTACTGACCAGTCGATCGAATATCGCAAAATGCATCATCCACATGTGCGATATCGCGACTTCGATATCGAGGCCAAGAACTCTTTTACCGATATGGAGGACTGAAGTTAAAGTATAGTTAGTAGAAACGTCGCATAAATTGTTATAATAATCATAGTAAATTTGATCAGACAATAGACAAATTGATCGAGTGTTGCAAGATTTATTTGACATAAAGCAACCCAAAACTTTCTTCGTAAAGATTTTTAAATATTTATCGCTAAAATATAGAGTTCTAACTAGTTTCTAAAACAGATCCGGCCATAGTTTTCACAGAAGTAAGTATATCAAAATAATGTCAGAATAATGTCGAACGCTCGTTCCCGCGAGATAAATAGTCAACGAAACGTTCGGCGGATCGCGGAATTGTCTCGAGAACTCAGATAATTCTAGAAATGCGAAAATTTCTCTGCGTTCCGCGAAAAAAATGTGTGTAACTAGCAACGAGATACGACGTGTTCTTTTTCCAGAAGTCTAAGTTTATGCAGAGATGCATGAAGGTTTCGAAACTCTTTGAGCACGGAAACACGGGCCGGCGCTCGGGACGTCCGACTATAAAACGCTTTTACTACTTACGAGAGCGCGTAATGGTCCGAGGGACATAAAAATCTCACATCAGTGAATACGTCGCCGGTGTCGACGAATCGATCTGTCCGGTTGCTGCCAAATTTAAGAAGATGTACTGAAAGATTATATGCTGTGGGGAATTACGCTTACAGAAATTAATAACAAGAATTGTATAAACATCCTTTAGATAATTGTTGCGGATATATAATTAAACGCGCTTGGTAATTATCCTTTGATTATTAAATAATTCGCAATATAAAGTTTTAATTTTCACCTTAATATCAAATCACATTTATATCTAAAAAAAAAAAAATTAACGAATGAAAAGGATATAGAAATATTTTCGCTTTTCTATAGAGAGGATAAATTATCTCTTTCAGTTTCTTTCTTTTTCTTCTATTTATAGATTCATTAAACTTAAACATTAAATGAAATACTTACGCCAGCAAACCTTATTTATCAGGGTACCATCTCTTTTTTTATGCTTAGTTAAAATTTATATTTAAGAAGTATTTTAATGAAAAATTTAAATTAGAAAATGTATAAATAATAATTGAAATAATTTAAAGTTTACTTTCCTTGAAAAATGTGCAATGCTTTCTTCAATTTCCAGAATTTCTTAGTAATAAGACCGAGAAGAGTAAATAATGTCGCGTTGACTTCTACGTACGCAATCCATGTATTGGCTTCTAATCTCACGAGCCAAATCCGACAGATCCGCGAGCGGTAAAATTTTGAATTCGTAAAAACCGTGACGGTAGCTCGAGTGAAATTTAAAGAACACGCTCGATATTGGGAATGGAGACGATCGGCACGATTCCAGAAAGCCGGCAATCCCCGATAATCTCGAAATAACGCTTCTCTCCTGTTCTTCTCCCTTGATTCTCCTCTTCGTCTCTCTCACCCACGGAACAACCGTCGGTATTTTTGGTGCCCGGCACACGAAGGAGACGAGCGCGCGAGGCGCGCAAGAAGGACGGCGTCGAAGAGGCTGCGAGAAGAGAGAAAAGGTGGAACTCCCAGATAGAGAGAGGACAGAGAGAGAGAGAGAGAGAGAGAGAGAGAGAGAGAGAGAGAGAGAGAGAGAGAGAGAAAGAAAGAGACGCACCGAACATCATCGTGAAAACGACTAGCGCCGTCGCTAGCAGGCGTAACTTGAGAGCCTCGCGGACCCCGCGACCATATATGTCCGCCTGTCGTTCTCTCTTTCTCGCTCGCACCGCTCGTCACGGCGGTCGCGGTATCTCTCTCGTGCAGCATCCACCCGCTCGCTGGACCACGGCGCGATGGCCCGCGCCTCGCCCGATATCGACGCGTATACGTCAATATCGCAGTGTCGCGACACATTGCCCCAAATATCATATATAATTTCATGGGTATCAAATGTTGCGCTAACGAAACATCTGTTCGCTTTATGACAAACATCAACGTTTGTCATGTTTTATTTGTAACATTTCGATTTCGCGAAAATCGATACCGAATATTTTCGACGCGAAGGTGTCGTTCTCGATACCTTTGTTAATTATTGGCAGCTAAGATTTTTCTCTATTAGCGCTAGACATCTATGAAATCGTTTGTCTTAAGTGTCTTAAATAAGAAAGTGTACATTTTAGAAATTTTTATATCTTATTCCCTTATTATTTATTTGCATTGTTTCTCCTTGATCGGCGTAATAAACATTTAATTTAATTAACAATATTGATTATTGAGCGTTTGAATATCAATTAGAAAAATGAGCATAAATCCTAATTTTGCGCCGTGTAAGAAATATTCTTGCTCTTTGTTTTTCAATTACGTAACGACAGGTTCTGGTTCCAGACTATTGATATTTTTTATAGTTTGCACACACGCACACACTCGCGTAAACATGACTCTAAATCTTTTATGTTATCGTCGTAGAACGAAGTACAAATTACGAATATCTAATTTTAGATACCTAACCATAATTTTCAGTCCAGCAATTAACAATCGATATTTTGTATTGATAAGTTTTTGATCTTTTTACATGCAATTTTTAAATTACAATCAATTTGCGATTTTTTTAAATCTAATTTAAAAAAAATACGGATTGAATATTCCAAAATTAGATATTTGTAGTTTACACTTCCATTGACAAAATAAATATATATATATAGAATCATGTGCGTGTTATACAAGTGTGTGTACAAAAACTGATCGCAAAAAAGTTATTTTTATACTCAATGTTTATTTTCAATAAAAATAAAGTACATTTTTTAAATGAAAATATACTTGCTTTATTTTTAATACTTTTTCTGCTAAAAACTCGAATATATATTCCATATAGGAACGAGTAACATATGAAATTTTTGAACAAAATTCTACATTTATTTACTAATGTTTGTGATCGATAGAGCATGCAGTGTGATAAACGTGGATCTTTCGCTATGATCTGATCAATGCACTCGATCGACAAAACAGTGAGAAAGATCTAAAGCGTGGCGCCACTTGCCTACGGTTTGGATCGTCCGTGCTCTGCTGACAAGGAAACATCCTATCGTTTAAAAGTATCTTGAAAATAAATATATTAAAAAAGAAATTACAATAATTAAAAATATCGCGAAAATTCCATCAAACATTTATCCAACATTAAAACGTACAAAAATAACTGCAAAAACTAACTATAAAAACTAATTCTAAAGTATTCATGCACAAAATAACTAGAAATTTTAGAAAAGTTCATTAAGAGAAATCAAGTTCTTGTAAATTACTGTGGAAGTATCAACGAATTAAGGATAAGTGGAACATATGTTTACGAGGAGGACAATAACTTGCACACAGAGACATTCAGAATACCCTTTCTTACACATGTACGTAAATACATGTAATTTTGTAACATATAACTAAGTCTTATTGTCAAACATAATGCTTACAGTTAACGCTTACACAATAACGTTGGACATATAATGTGCGAAGATCGTAACATGTGTACTTGGTTCTTATTTAACATGTGCGTATGTATACGTGCGCGTGGTTATATACATTCCAGGTTTCGGTGCAACGATCACACGCCGACAAAATCTATCAAGAGTCTATCAAATCCGTTTGAAAAAAGAATCACGTTAAATGACTCCTATTTCCGTCGAGCGTCCGATAAAAATGATATCATTTATGCGTTGGATGACCGATACGGATAAGATAAGATACCAATTCATAACGATACGAAATCAACAACAACACGAATACATATTTTATACATATTTTTAACAGCCCGCATTTATTATATAACGAACTCGTTAATCGTCGAGTCTCTGTCCATAATTATTTACTAATGAATAATTTACTTTCGAAGATCGCACCACTATCAAGAAGCAACGTGCTTTTCGCCACGGAAAGAGCGCGTACGTTTCGTGCCGATAATCATAGCGAGGGAATCTCATTGCACGGGAGATTTATTTATTCGTGCAAGGTAATTATCATTAGCTATTCTCCCTGCGTCTGATCGTTGCGCCCAACCTGATGCACGATAGTCTAGTATTTACAGAAGCCGGTATAATGATTAGATTCTTCAAGATCCTACGAAACAAGAAGAGATCCTAAAAACAACGTCAAAGAAAAAGGATCCGCATGTCTCGCGCGAAGAGCATCACAATGTTATTCGAAATTCTGGCTTCTAAATGCCGCTTTAGCGAACGTACGTTTATCCGTTGGTTTGAATCGCGATAATCACGAATCGTTCATTTTGCGAGCGGCATAATTAACAGAAATTCGAGTCGTAACTCGTCTGAAATAATTTCCTAAACGATTTTTAGGCTGGCTCTTCTTCCCAAATTTTGTTTCCCTCTGCTGGATCTACGCCGCTCGCAAAATAAGTGTAACGCACGTTATCGATGCTCTAGATTATCAAAATGGGTTACTACACGACGCCTAAGACTTTTTAAGTACACGTGGAAGCCTTGCGAAATATCGTTAGACTAAAACGACGATTTCGTTTGGGATATAAATTCATTTTTCTGTCGCATTTTTCTTTCTCGTCCCAAAGCGCATTCGCAAAACGACGTCGCTGAGACATTAAGCTGCTTTTCCTTACGCTTATAACGCAAAATCAAGAGACACGGTAGTGTCTCGCGTCAAGTACACGCGAAGCGAGACCGCACCGTGACTCTTTTACGCAAACGCACGAGTTAGAAATCACGTGGCGAGATTTCGATGCACACCTCGTGTGCGCGACGCTTTTTTAATGCAGGATTATATTACGATATATGCGTACAAATGCGGTTATTTTCGTTCATCAAACTCTATACGTTACACGCGCGATCGGGTGCCTCATTATTATACTTTCACTCGGATAAGCCGCTGAATGACATAACGGTCTCTACGCGCACCAGATTTAATTAGCACACAGGATAACAGGTACGTACGTATGCATACACGTGATTTTAACGTTAACAGCCGCTTTTGCTATTTTCGTAACAAATTACGAGCGAAACCTGTCGGATAACTGCGTTCTCCAGCCGAACACCGAAAAAATCATATTCTTGATTTTAGAACAAAACCCTCTAAAGCTTTCCTCTAATCAAATATTCTAAAAAATTTAGAATATTTCCTTCTAAAAGTCTCCTGCTAAGAATAGTTTCTGAAACAAAGAAAATATTCTAAAATGCTACTTCGGTGATCGGTTAACAAATGACACTCGCGCTCACGCAAGCTCGTATACTGCTCACGGTCCGCGCTGTAGTATACGTGCGTGGTGATACGGTGGTGATACGTAAGCTAGTGCTTCTTAAAAAGACATTCACTTGCAGTCAAAGAAGTAGTCATTTGTGGAACCTGCTACAAATCTAACATGATTCTTGTTATTAATTACGAAGAGGACTTGCCTCTTTTTGGAAACTTGTGTTGGATAGTGAGGTCACAAAATGTACAAGAGCGTCCTCTCTTTCTTTTGTCAGGGTTGCGGACCGTTAGTTTCAACGAACACTTGCACTCCTATGAAATTAGGCCTACTGCGGAATGGTTTCTGGTTAAGTACCTTGTATCTTTTTATCCGTCTATTGCTCATGTGGGGTCTGATGGGAACACTTATGTAACTTTTAGACATATATTGTAATAGTTGTAAGATTATTTGTATAAGTGATTCATGTATCTTTTATTTTAACACGTTGCATATTCCACTTGTCTACTTTGGCATTTTGTATTTTCTTTCCATCTTTTTAGCTTAAATACAATGAAAGAAGTAAGAAACTACACAGGAATTAAGAATAAAGATTTAAATAAAATAAGGATAAGGAATATCCATATCTTATTAAAGTCTTTATTCCTAATTTCTGTGTAAATCCTTATTTTTTTCATTGTATTTTAACTCTTAGAAGAGTGCCCTTTTTAATCCATTCAAAGGATATATACTAAAGGATATATACTATTAGAATATATTTTATTACTAAGCTACTTACTCATATTAGAGGTATCTGGTATATTCTAATTTGTTAGAATATTTATTAGAATATTTCATTATACTAGCTAATTAGAGGGAAATCCTCTCACTTTTAGGATATCACCTTGGCGCTTATTTTAGTGGGAAATACTCTGTAGTTTATCGGATTATTCTAAAATGTAGAATATAATTTTTTCGGTGAATCGTTCGCACGAAATTTTATGGCGGCTATTGGCGAGAGCGAATTGTCGTTAACATCAGGAAACATTCAACCATGCGCAACATTGACGACGTCATAAACTTACAAGGAAACATTGTTAAACAGTTTAAATTTCAAATGCATCGATTAACACTCTCGAAACAAACGGTAACAAATTGAGGACGATTAATATATGTTGATGTAATAAACATTTTTAAAAATTTTACGATGTTATGTTCAAAATTGTGGGTCCTTATTTGCAACGGGAAGATTTAGTTCGTAATATTCTATCGTTGTAACCATATGGCTTCTAATAGTTTTAGATATAACGATCTTTGTGAATTTCAATGAAATTAAAAGACCCGGATATAATTGTTAGGATTTTCCCGATAGATTAACAAGGCTTCGTTCACTCCATTGTATCCGTATTTATGCAAAAAAAAGGCACGATCTATACTTGTTATATCTCGGGAACGCCGAACGCCTGCGCGCTCTCTTAACAGGTGAATGCATAACGACGACGACGACAACGATGGCGATAATTGAAGGTTGCGCAACGCGTCGTCGTAATATTTAGCAACGAGAGTCTCGAGTTGTGTACTCAACTTTTCCGCGAGCCTCGCCGCGAGAAGCGCCGAAGGTGGAATCCCGAAAGGCAGCTTCTCTCTCTCTCTCTCTCTCTCTTTCTCTCTCTCTCTCTCTCTCTCTCTCGCTGCCATTGTAACGCGACATTCTTGCTCCGCTGATTACGCAACGTCTCCGCATTCGACGAGTCGGTTTATCGAACGCGCGTCACGAAAGCAGAGTTATAAATTTCCGAACGCCGGCGCGTACCTGTTTGCCGTGCCGCTGTTATCGTCACTCCCTGATAATATTCCGCCCCGAGAATGCCGCACGTGCTTAATTGATTTCGTTTCGTTCGAAATGGACGTTTTATGCGTATATATGCACATCGAGCGAAGGAATATCTCGAGGAACGAGTTTATTCGTAAATATGTTTCCGTTATGGACGCAGTGTACTTTTCAAAGGTTCGTTTTACATTAAGTTTGGTGGGCGCTCAGTAATGTACTGCGTGAAGACGAATGGAGATTACAATCGAGTCGCTGTTTCCATTCCCTTAAATTAGCTTCCTTCGAGTTTTCCTTCGGGTTTTTGTTGCATCTTTAATACCGTGATTTCTTCTTATATCACGCGTAACGTACGTAAGAGATGCATTTAATTGACTGTTAGCACGGGGTTCTCCCATGAGACACGTGACAATAAACGACCGTGGCAAATCGTTAGCCGGAAGCTATAATTGAAAAAAAGAAATGCGGAAACAAGGAACAATACGAATTGCGAAACGAGCCGTTTATCTTCTTTAAAAATTCAACTTTTATATTGCACTTAAAGCTTTGAATTTTTACCGAAATTCCAGAAATAGAATTGTAAGAATGTTGAAAAATACTTGTTCTGGCGATTTATTAAATGCATTGATGAGACATGCAACATCATTGTACTAATCACGAGGCAATATTCATATCCTATCACCTGAGATAACTAGATCATTAAGCAATTAAATTATAACTACAGCGGAGTCGGGCTGGTTCGATTATAGTCACTAACACTATACGGTTTATCGGGTGTGATACCGTTTTTCTTATCGAAATATACGCGATTGGAGATTGAACTAATCTCTCATTATCCCCTTTGAGAATAAAATCACGTCGCAAATAGAACGTTTCGATATTATCTCATTGGAGCGCTAAAAATAATCGAGTGTGAGAAATGTGCTTTAGAGAAATAAGAACGAATTTAGGAACTTTTTCAGTTGACTTGTGTCATAAGCTTGGCTATGTGCCATACGTCGAATTATCCATATTATTTAGTTAACAACTACATCATATTGAATTATTTAACCAGCGCAATTATTTATCGCGATGAAAGATTTAATTACAAAATACAAGCGTCATTACGTCCACATTAATCTTAGTGCTTCAATTAACAACACGTTAAGTGTCGGGCGTGAGCGAAACGCGAGATATGACGCATCACGATTTATAAAATTCACGGATGTTCAATTCCTGAGTCGATCCGCCTGGGTACTGCAACGCGCAACGTAAAAAAAGCGACTCCGCGTCCTGAATTCGATAACGGAGATTAAACCGAGAGACTCGTCCGACGTCTGGCTTGGTACTTTCTCCCAGATCGCTCGTCCTTGGACCGTACGACGGAGCGACTCAGGCGACTGACTGACTTCGTAGACCCGTTGCAGCGCGCGCGCGCGCGCGAGGAACGTCCGTCCTTGCGAGTCCTTTACAGCCGTGCCGCGACTACGAACCAAAACTACGAATGCAACGTCGAAATGGACGGTCTACGGCGTTTTGCAACTCACGCGGACATTATCTACGCTTCGCGCGCGATTATCGAGAGACTCCGCGCGCGTCGAATTCTCCGCGTGTCGACATCACGACCTGTCGTCCTGGCAACCGTGTTAATCCCCATTACACAGCCTTAACCGAGAGCGGCTGCGATAAATCGACCGGTAAGTCAAACTGATTAGCGTTCGCGAAAAAATACAAGAAAAATGTTAAGGATGGAATTCTTTTTAATTGGATGTTTGTTATAACTTTAGTTTACGAACGCCAAGTCGATTCCCTATGATTTATTCAACGTGCTCCGTGATTAATTAAACGTTCGGTCTGTTGGCCATCAATAAAACGTCGAGACCCTGGGGTAAATTTTCAATTTGTCAATATACATCGCGGGAATATTTATCAGAAGTTACTTTTCATTTACGCGCGCGATTAGAAACCGTCTTCAGCCGCGGCGAAGAATTCGCGTGATCGACGTAACGTTCGAGACGATTACTACATCGAGGAGACGGCGATCAATTCTCGCCGGAGAAAGTCGTGGGAAGAGACGGCGAGCGGATCTCCCGAATTTAACGGACGAGACGGTACTTAGACATTGACGTGACGACACCGTGGATAATTCAAGTCGAAAGAGTGAGGTTCTAATTATTCACTAATCGGGAAGCGTTGTAATTAAATACAACAGGAACATCTTCGAGACTAAATTGTTATTCCGGGGGGGAAAAAAAACGATATTCTCGGGCTACCATGTAACTATAAGTTGCGAGAAAAAAAAGAACTAATGACCTGCAATAAAAAGTGGGAAACGCGCAACTTCCGTTAAAAACAATTCTCTTCGTATTTCATAGCTCTATGTTAAATGTTGATAGACCGGTGACTCGAAATCTGTCGTAACTTCCGACGCGGAAGCGTGACAAAGATTGCACATGTAAATTCGCAAACTTCGTGTAAACTAAAAATTAACAATGTACTTATACAAACGGCGTTATCTCCTTTTTCCTAATACTCTCCGCGACGTCCAAAGTGCGCCGCGGATAAATGTATTTATGTTACGATATCGCGATGTCAATGTCCACGATAGTCTAAACAATCGTGTATTTATTACAACAATTTGATCGGTTACAACAAAATGCGTTACATCGTAGGAAGGAAACCGTCGTTGACGTCGCCGAGCGCTCGACGGGCGATAACGAGCGGAAAAGGAAGGAATAAAGGAATGAAGGATCACCGACGAGTTTCACAGGAGAGGCACGAAGGGACGACGCACGCGTCTACAGTTTCTGCACGATGTCGAATTTGTCCTTGAAGCCGATCGACTCCTTCTTCGGGTCGTATTTTTTGCGCTGCGCCAGCATCTCCCTGAGCTCCTTCGCGCTCATCGTCAGGTTCAGGCCCTGGGATCGGGGCTCGCTGTTATTCGTACCGTCCCCGACCCCCAGGCTGCCGTTACCCGTGCCGTGCACGTGGTTCACGCCGCCGTTGCCGTTTTCCCGCATGTCGGACTCCTTGCCGCCGCCGGTCGTCGTCTGCGCGACGGTGGTGCTGTCGCTGTGCGCCGTGTCGTTCGAGTCGATAGACTTCTGCGTGTTCTGCAACAAAAATGAAAGAAGAATATTAATATTAAGAAAAGTAGAATTCTTAAGGAAGCAAAGGTAATGTACACACTGAAAACAAAAATTTATTAAAATCAAGAATAGTTATTTGTGTAACAAGTGAGGTAAGATGAAAATTCCCGGGTGCGGAGTTTACGCACGAGGGCTCGTGCGTAAACTCCGCACCCGGGAATTTTCATCTTTACACACGACTTACACTCCCTATTTTATGTTGCAAGTGCCTGGAAAGTGGTCTATCACGCACGCGTAGCGTGCGTAATGGGGCACTTTCCATGCACGTGTTGCATAAAATAGATTTCTTTGAATTTAGTTTCCTTATTGAGTTTTTCAGGAAATTTAAAATATTTTCTCAAATCTCTATCTAATATTTTTTTGAATTAAGGAAACTAATAATTTAAAAAAATCTATTTTCTTGATTTTAATAAACTTCTTTTCAGTGCAGGAAAAATCGATCGAGCAGTCATTAAATAATAATGAGCAACACAAGTAGAGCGTTTTACATATGTATATTAAGAGATCAAGAAAATAGATTTCTTTGAATTTAGTTTCCTTAATTCAAAGAAGTATTGTGGGTTCTCCTGAATTTAAAATATTTCCTCAAATCTATCTATATAATATTTCTTTGAATTAAGGAAACTAATTTGAAAAAATACATCTTCTTGAGAGAGATTTCAATAAATTTTTTTTCAGTGCAGGAAAAATCGATCGACCATTAAATAATAATGAGCGACAAGTGGAACGTTTTACATATATAATATATAAAATAAAAAAGCAACACATAAAATATCAGTCTAAGGTAGTATTTAATTGCCCCAACAAGTGTAAGTAGATACGGAAGTTATATCTGCAGTCAAGATAGATTGGATTTCATTACGCGCGTATGTATGTAATTTATATAATTTTATTATTAACAGAACTTTCCTAATGGCTTCGCGGTTGCAACTTTACTGGAATAGTGTCCAGATAAAGATCGCTCGCTCCACGTCCGCGATTACGGAGGCAGAAACGGAACGAGACGGGATATATTTTCTTTTAAAGCCGAATGACACTGCGGCTTTTTTGACACGTTTCGTCCGCGTTGGTGCGCAACCTTCTGCGGCAGCGCGCGGGACAAAAAACTGCACGCCGCGTAATACGGTCGGATTCACAAACGCCTAGCGTACAGATTTAACGAGACACGGAGTTTCCGCTCGAGTATCTCGCGATTGTATCGCGTCGCTCGCTCCTCTCTGCCACAGCTGTATATCACTATATCGCAAACCCGGGCGAGTATTTCGGATAAAGATCGCTGCCCGCGAAGAGATACTTATAATGACCTTGGATCCTGATGCAACTCTGAACGGTACTTAAAAGAATTCCATTACTCGGCGTCACGCACGACGACGGAGAGAGAAAGAGAGATAACCGGTTTTCCCCGTGCCGCGCGCGCAGACCGTTTAAATCCCTTCGAAATAATGTTAGTCGGCTATCGCTCTACAGCCGGCCGCGCTACAGTCCTACATACTGAATTTCACGTACCACTAGCTCTCCGAATTATCGCGTATAGTCATTGTGGTCATTTATTTTCGCCGCGATACGGAGCTACGCGTATCCCCTTTTGCTTTCCCCGGCCGGTAACCGTGTCCCGATAATCGAGCGTAATTAAAGTAATCCAACGTAACAACTAGACGCGGAATGAGGTGCATAACGGTACGTAGATAGCGAAATTTCGTTATACAGAACGCTAATGAAAGAGCTGTCACAAATCTCCCTCTATCACGCTATAATCTAATAATTAATCTTAATAATTCATATAAAATCTTAATAAATCAAGAACACAGTAAGATACTGAAACACCGCAGGTATTAAATATTTTTAGAGTCAATTTAACGAAAATTAATCGCAGAAATGTTCCAAGGTTCTCTTTTATCCGACATAAAAATGACGTCGTTAGGTATTATCGAGGTCTAACGCGCGATTTTGCTCGACTACATTTGAAAAATCGAGAATAAGGAATAACAAAAGGCCGAGTCGCAGTTGGTTGTTTTTTGTCACGTTTCTGCATAGAGACTGACTTTATGTGACATTATCGCAATATCATCGATATCTTCGCTTCGCGGAGACTTTCGCGCATATTGCACACGACGTTTTTATTCCGTCGTTGTTGACGCAACGACCCTATAAAACTGCAGGAATCCGTGCCACGAGACAAGCGACGACCATGGAACGCTTCGCGCGAACGAGATTTTTTTTTCCCTCTGTAAACTCGATCGGAATACTTATCCGTAATTCTGTCGCAATTCAAGTTTTAAATCCGCAAAATCGGAGCTTTAAAATCTTCAAAATAAACTCTCAATTGCGCAAATTAAAACATTCGTGGTCTTATCTCTATCAAAGTATAAATTTCTTTTCTAAGATTGTCAGGAAATGTGAAATAACTCACGTTTTGCATCGGCTGTAAATTCACCTGTGCTCTTTAGGGCAAGGCAACGTGTAATTTCTCGCACGCGTACGCTGACGCAACAACGAAATCGTTAAGCGAGGTGGGAGACATATTCTGAAACTTAGCGCAGCAGTGCGCATATATCGCGCTTCACAAACACGCGTTTATCCTCGGGTTACGTAGACAAGTATTTAATTATACCTGTATACGGGGGAGCATGGTGCAATGCTGGTTTCTAGAGTCCCTCTATAAATAAAAGTCGCGACACCAGAGCTACAACTTTTGATTGGTTCGCATTTCGGCAAAAGCACGAGAAACAGAAAAAAAAGAGATATAAGAGAGAAAGAGAAAGCGATATGAATGTATATCGCTTGTTCTCTTTCTCACTTATTTTGCCGAAACTCAACGTGTCGCGACTCTTATTAGAGGGACTCTATACTGGTTTCCTTCTCCTGGAAGGGGAATCCCCGTTATCTGCATACGTATTCAGACGAGAGACGTGCACGGGTTTTTGGCACGCTTTCTTCTAAAATCGTTCTAGAACGAGACGCGGAAATGGAATAAGATCGAATAACGGAATTCGAGATGTCACCCTCGTTGTTGCTGTGGCGTTACATTAAATTTCGCCGATTTAATAAGCGAGCTTATTAACAGCTTAAATTTAAAAGAATATAATTTTCTTTTTTGGAAAAAACTGCACTGAGAAAAAAATTTTCTGCATTTTAGTAAATATTAGTTTGCATACAACTGTGACTCCATTTACTAAAATAAAGAAAATTTTCCTTTTTATTGGTATATTTTTTCTCAGTAAATACACATGTACTAATAAAAAGGAAAAATTATTTTACTGTAGTAAATGGAGTCACAGTTGTATGCAAATATTTACTAAAATGCAGAAAAATTTTTTCTCAGTGTAATTGATAAAAAACTAAATGTATCGCATACACGTCAAATGCTCGCCAAGATTAAGTTAACGAATAGCTTATACGTGTATGTTACACTGAAAAAAAGCGGCGGATTCACATTGGAGTATGACACATTTTGCATTTGTGTTGGTCGCGTTACGCAAAACAGGCAGGAAACGTCCTATTTCGGTATGGGAAACAGGCAGGACGGCTATTAATTGTATCGGAAGTACAATATCGCAATTCGCAATTGTGCACAGACTTCCTCGAATCCCCTATTACGCAATCGATCTGCGCGCCACTTGCAAAAATTTTCTTAACAAGATGACACAAAAAAACATGTGACAAACAAAACATTTAGAGAGGAATGATATATTCTTGATACAAATAAAAAATTAAAATTTTTAATAATTGTACAAGTTTTTTATTTAATAATGTATAATTTTTTAATTAGGTTAATCGCCTCTGTAAATTAACATATTTCTGAAAGAATTTCGGTCGCATACATTATTACAACTGCCCACGATAAGGAAGAATCTCTCGATTGTCTGCCTCCCACGCAATTCCATTATCATAACCAGTACGTTAACTTCATGGAAAAAAATGAAGTTCCGCCGCCCGTTCCGTTGTTTACATATTCATATCTTTACCTAGATACAGAGTAATTACCTTGCAACAGCGTCTTTATCGCAATAAATTACTTGAAAATTCATTTCTTGTTTGACTGTAAAATCAATCTCTACATGGAGAGAATTTTCTCTTAAAATTTACCCTACAATCATGGTAGTTGTGGGACAACATGTACCACCAAGAATTTTATGCGAGCTATTCTGATTAATATCCACCATAATAAAAAATATTAATATTTATTACATTAAAATATAAAATATGTTTGATTAATTTTATTAAAATATATCTAGGAAATTTCAACAATTTTTCAAAATTTACCAATCTGCTTGGTAATTTTTATCACGTTGTTTGTAAAATGTATTTTGTATATTTTAAAAATTTCTTGGTTGCCAAGTTGTCCCAAATTTGTAGTGAATTTAAGGGTAAATATAACAAAAAATTCTCTCCGTGTATAACAAAATTAAAATTACATTTCATTAAAATTAAAATAAAAAAATTTTTCTCATTATAAAATAGCTACGCACATTTTGCGAACTCCTTCATATTATAAATTAAGCTACGTTTTTTTTTAATTATTGATACCTATAATTATACAATAATTAAATCGTTATATTAAAAGCGATATTCTCTCTACTACTACTATTAAGAAGCATATTTTTCAAGTATGTAAATCAAATCTACACTACACGTAATATGACCGTGACGCGGACAATCACGTCCCAACGGGTGGACATGAACGCGGAATTTACGTAACGTCGTGAAAATCGCCGGAAGTGAAAACTCGTCGGCGAGAGGAACGGCGATCTTTCTGATCGGAAGAAAGTGTGCGCGCATTTTACTCGATCGCCCGTCGATAGAAGATTAGGTATTCGGATCGCGAGTCTCGCGGAAATTGATTCGTCTCCATAAAACGCATCGGCGCGTCCTCCAAAAACTTCCTGCGATTAATGGCGTAATGGCTCGCATCCGAGAGCCGCTTGTATTGTTGCTGGCGCAGATGCACTCGCACCCGATAACAACCTAAAGCAAACAACGGACAGATGTTGCCGAGCGTGTATAACACTTCTAGAACGCCAGATAGTGCTGGGACTTTTCGAGAGTTTGTTGTTGAACAGCCGTGCGAACGTTGCGAGAAAAACATCGGACAAAATTGAAAAAATCGGTTTAAAAATTCACAAAACCTGAAATTTTTTCCTGGAATTATCATGTTTGATCAACACTGTAATCATCATCTTGGAAATATTGTCTCCAAACTGTAAATGACTTTTAAATCGCATTTCTGATATAGTATTCTACGTAAGGATACGGGAAAGATGTTGGCCATTCGCGCCGCAAGATGTTGTAATTTATTCTGCAAAAAAGAGCGTGCCATCATGACTTTTCGTATATGCGAGAGCTCTCCGCGGCAGGTAGAATGACTCATTCCCCACCGCGTGGCACGATAAGACACGCATAACTACCATGAATTCGTTCCATTCGAGCGATCCTTTTCCTCCTTGAACGCAGCTCCGCTGCTATTATTGTATTGCGTATCAAGACGGGGATTTTCGCATGAAACCGAGAGTTATTCAAATTATATCCGCAATCCGTATCTCGAAAAAAATAAATAAAAAATTATTTGTGGGGGTATCCCCTGACTAAAAACACTTGGCTAAATACCTACACGGAAAAAATTTGCTACCGTAGCAAATCTAGTCGTAAAATTATGGACAAGCAACATTTTTTTGCTGCGAGAACTATATTTTTAGCAATAGTAGCAAAAGGTTTTGCAAAAATTGCTAAAAATATAGCTCTCGCAGCGCAAAAATGTTATAGTTGCCATATTTTACAACTCCTTTTTTCCCGTACTAAATAAGAATATGAATAAAAACACTAAAAGCATTGGCTAAATACTGGATAACAATGCTTTTAGCACTTTCCAATTAATAAGTATAGAAAATTAAGCGAGACCTTACACCTTATCGTCGTGACCCTGGAACACTCGTGATCGACACGCAAGAATTATAAAACGATATGTCAGATTTATGGCGGCGCCGGATAAGATTAAGCACGGCTCGATCCAAACGGGACGAGTTTTCGCATTCAAATCGCCGAGATTTTCACGCGGCTGGGCCGGGGCGGAATCGAGTGGGATACGTTACGAGGGATACGAGAGAAAGCATCGTGTAAGCAGCGTCGGGACGAGATTGCAACAATCGTGGAGGCTACGATAACGATATCAACGAGAAGGGAGAGATAGGGGAGATTACCGGGAGAGACGGTGTCTCCGAGCGAGAGAAAGAGTGGAAGCCTACGAAACGAACCTCGCCAGTTTCTTCGCGTCTTCTCATGTTCTCACGTAAACACAGGGGGATCGTTACAAAGTTGTTTCGTAATTATGTCGCTTAATTAGAGAAAGGTATTTCATATAAATAATCTATTTTACACTCGCATCATTTAGAACGCGACGACGTCATCCCGGATTATAATGCTATTTTTATACGTTACTTAATTCAAGTGTTAAAATAATTAGACTTTATAATACATGAATGTTCCGCATTAGATAAATATTAATTAGTCAGTATTGTGCAAGCTTTTCTATAATGTCTCTTGTAACGTATAAATTATTCCGGCTCCTAATTTGATTTTTATCAAACATTTCCGGAATATTTTTCTCCAATGCTTATTTATTTACAATTTAACTCGCAAAAAAAATAGCTTAAATATTTTATCGACAATATTTTTACGACTGACTGATTATTCTTTTGTATGATTCGAGATGGATATAAAATATATAAATACCTTTAAATCGAAGCCATTAAACTCTTTTATTTAAAAATTAACGCTATAATGCCTTTTCTATTATCCTTTGTGCATCCTCTTTGCACTGTAATCTTGCCAATTCCCAACAAGACTAAATTTCCGAGCGATGTTCAAGGGTTAAACGAAGTGGATAAACTGCGGCTCACGAGACGTCCGCCTCTATATAAATGAATTATTGTGCGGACAGCGTATGTAAACGGGATATTAATAATGCACACGTGTCGTCATTTTCATCTCCATCTGCAGGCCGAATCGTCGAGTCGCGAATTAAAAATAACGATTTACCAAATGCTGACTCCAGTCTTTTTAAAAATTCTGAGGTCAAGTATGACGATGATCGCATCATGTCTGCAATGCAGTCTTGGGATGCATTAAACCCACAACCATGAAAAATGTTTGTGTCGAAATATTTATCTCTCGTCGACAATATGATGTATATTAATTTTCATATTTTTCACGCGACGATAGAAACTTTATGAGAATAAACATTTATTTCTTACTGAATTTTATGACTTCTTAGAATATTAAAAGATATAAACTTCTTCAAAAAAATAATTACCACGATATATAACTTTGAGAACTTTTTTCTGATGATAAAGTAATTTCCTTCGTTAATTTTCTTCAAAAGGATAAACAAATATTTTAATAAAACTTTATTTCGACTATACGAATATTCTTTAATAATAATTGAAGCGCATTTATCCAAGAACAGTGAAAAATAGCGCTTTTAGCTGGTCAGTTATTATACACGCGATCGGAAGCAGGAAATATCAAACGGTAATTTTTATTGTCGTGCACATAGGTCGAGAATCCGTCCGTTGGCACGTGCAAATCAGCAACGCTTCCGCTTATTCAGCATGATTCAACTACATTTCATTCATCCCCAGAGTAGTACGATTACATTCGTGAATACTCCTTGTGACTTCGAGAAGCGGCATGATGCCGATTCGTTTTAAACACGCGCCGAGGTGATATAATCGCATATTATTTCAAGACACAACGATAACACAAAAACCGTTACACAATGACATATAATCACCATTAGGTAATAATGTTTTAGAATCATTAGTAAATACACACAGAGAACGAAATCTTTTTGATTATATATAGATTAGAGATAAAGAAACGAAAATTAAAAATTCTTTAGCAAGATCAAGATAATATTATATTATTTCCACTTTAATATTGATATAACTAATATTAATAATAATTATAACGTTATATTACAATTATACTTACGTACAATTACACATACAATTATACGTTTGTAAATATGATAATTACAACAATTATAACTGTTAATTAGTATTAATAAAAAAATGTGCCAAAAAGGCATTTCTCGATGGCGTTGGAATGACGGGCGGCGTTTTATCATCCGTATAGTTCCATCAATTGAACCCGTCTCGTATTTCAGAGAACGCGATAGGGGTTATTCACATTCCTCTCGCGTAATGAACACGCGCTTGCGACACGCGAGAACGCATACGTACACGACACATTACCTGCTAATTAAAACCAATGCGGCGAGTCGCGGACGCGTCGAAACTACCAGCTTCGATGCGACTTTCGATCGCGAAATACACATCGTATTTCGTAATCTATTACGGTGTAATGTATAATCTACATACTATAAATTCGCTTCGTTAATATGGTTATTAATTGCCACTTGAAAGTTCAAACGTCGATAATTCACTCACGCAACGTATAACGCGAACCGCCGGCTAATGTTACTGGCAACTACTTGTATAACAACGAATGTAATTCAGTGGCCTAGAAATAAAAGAAAGGGTATGTGCAGGAATACAGGCACGTTCGTCCTTCGGCGACTCGTCCTTCTACCTCCAAGTCATAATACAATCAATTGTCCTCATTCCAAGATGTATATCGAGTGCTTTATGCGCAATTTTATTATCTATGAAATGAGGGAAAATGATTGACCGAAGGAAGTCTAGGAAGAAAATACGGGCGTTGCTTTTACGTATTTTGCGCATCTCATACGCGACGGAGCGAGTCTTCTTCACATTTCTGTCTTATTCATTCGCAATCCGAACAAATACAGATGTTACCAACGATGCGGTGGCATCATCATGTTTAGTTTAGGTATTAGGTAGCGTTTACTCGAGCACTCAGCGTAAGTGCGACGAATGTGTTGTATTAACGCACAAATTTTCGTAGCGCTGATAACAACATGGAAAGACAGCGATGATAACTCGACGTAAGTACCGGCGAATATTATTTACCGAGCGGCAATTTATGCCAATTAACCCTTTTGTCCCCAATTATATTACCTTTAGCGGAATAATATAGGAGTCACGAGACGGAATATTATGAATAACGTATTTTGATTTCGATAATGTCATAAATTCTCATTAAAAATAAATAGAGTCTTTTAAATTATCTTATATCTAATAGGGATTTAACAGAGAAAAATCGGACGATGCGCAAGATCGAGAAAGATTGTGCAAGCGATTATGGCATAAGGGGGGGAAGCATAGCGTTAAAAATGATTATTTCTACAGAAACAGGATGAAAATATAGCTTCTAAATGATGATTTATGAGAAATAGCGATATAACGACCGTCTTGCAATCTGTCCGTATTAAAATTTTTATCGTGCGTTTAGCCTTGATTTGAGATGCGCAACACTTTTAATATAAATAACTATAATAAATGAAAAAACTTCAATAAATTCAGCTGCATATATGCAAATTAAAAAATGAACGTCAATTTTTATTTTAATACATATCTATAGATACGTAAACATACCTATTTATAATTGATAGATACTAAATTACGCTCAATAATTATGTCTATAAGCTGATTATTGTAATAATTAGTATTTTTCATAATTATTATTACAATAATCAGCTTGTAATAATTATTGACCGTAATTTAGTATCAATTATAAATAGGTATATGTTTACCTGTTGGGGTACATATCTATAGATGTATTAAAATAATATTTTGAAGAAATACATTAGAATCACATATTACAAAAGTTTTCAATAATGCCTAACTTTTGCGAAGTGCGACTGTGACTCACTTAAATTACCATAAGTCCTTTATCTTCCGATCGAGGCCGCATCTTTCCGTGTAACTGATAATAATAAAAAAAGACGTGACGCGCCGCGGCGCCGTGCGCGGTGAGAAATCAGCGCGCGATAATCGCACGGCACGATTGAGAGGGAAAAAAAACCGTGATTTCTCGTTTTATTAGTCAGCTGACGGCGATGGTACGGGCAAAGAGACGCGTCATCGCCGAGAGAGGATACTACAGTCGATGGGAATACGAGGCGGACGTCGCGTCATTATGACGCTTGCGTAATCGTTTCCCCGAAGAAAGATTTTTGACGATCCGACCTTAAATCACTTCCTGCCTCGCGTCATTAACTTTACTCGATAATCTAAGTACGTAAAAGCGCGACCGCCGGGTACACGCGTTTCTTATCGTCGTAACGTCGTGATTATCGCGGTGCAAATCGCGGCAGAACCGATTGCGATCATAAAAATATTTATGAACCCGATCTCCGCGCGTAAAATCCGCGTAAATATCAAACGCGTATCGTACGCTCATGTAAATTAAGCTCGCGTGAAATAAATATAATATTTATGATTGTAAAGTTCGTCGTATAAATGCGAATTAAAGCAGACAATATCGTACGAAATAAAATATCAATTTTATATGACAATACCGTTCGCACGTGCCGAATTTAATGAGACAATTTTAGAAAAAAATAATCCAACAACAGAAAATAAGTAGAAAACGACAATGAATTTCATGTTATAATATAAGTTAATCTTATTATACAATTGATTTTCATATCGCGAGCTTGTCAAGGAGGGAAAGCAAGAGCAAATCTCTTTTGTATACCTTTCTACACGTCGAAATTTCTACTCCGGGGCTACTTTTACTGTAACACATCGATCATCGAAATGGCTAAAAGAATAGAGCGACAGCAAGACCGTGCCGCGGAGAAATAACTAATTACGACGCGATGACGTGTGTGCATTCAATAGCGCGCACCTGCTTGCATTTTATAAAAAGCAAGCTACAAAACCTGCTACAAAACCTGAACGCTACGACGTGAAAAATAACACGGTGTTTAACGAACAACCTATCAATTCGATGTACATTTCCGACAAAAATGTCCAAAATGAATATACAATAATACATAAAGTAAATACACAAATGAATTTATAAATTTTCTGACATCAGCAGAAAGTAATTTGTGCCTCGAAATTTTGCTCAAGTACAATATGTCTCGTTTTCATATTCGTTCAACCCAATTGGAATATGTATACTTTGTACCGTTATATAGCTGCTAATTGTAAGATTATCGTCGATATTCCGATCGAAATTCATCGATAAAGCGATGTATCGGCGCTGCTGCACGCGTCGCATGCGTGGCCAGACACTTTCTAGCGTAAACACCGAGAGCAGCGGGGCAG
The DNA here is from genome assembly GCF_030848805.1 of Temnothorax longispinosus. Taxonomy (NCBI): domain Eukaryota; kingdom Metazoa; phylum Arthropoda; class Insecta; order Hymenoptera; family Formicidae; genus Temnothorax; species Temnothorax longispinosus. Next base: position 5,732,379 of record NC_092365.1, on the reverse strand, counting down.
CAACGACGGGGGAGTGACGACGAATTCAACAGGTGGACCGGTGGCGCGGACTCGGATAAATTCCACGCGAGTGCCACGGATTCCTTCGGTACGGGCGCGTCGTGTCTCCGCCGGGACTTTCGCGGCCGAAGAAAACGCCGATTAACCGATGCGTTCGCCTTAACACGCGCTAACCACTTTTCTCCTCTCTCTTTCTCTTTCTCTCCCTCTTTCTCTCTCCGATTTACCTGGAAATATTTCACACATTTTCACCAAAGAGCAAAGCGAGAACGTACATTATAAGCGACAATGAGTTGCGGTCTCCAGATTTTTATTTTATTTCTGTTTGTTTTTACATCGGAGATAAAAAAGCACGCTCGTTTTTTTTATAGTTTCCCTTATCGTAAATCTTTCGATTTGTAAAAATGAGAATGAGGTGGTTACTTACGCGACTTCCTTGTCCGCGATGCAAGTCAGAACGAACCACTTCCGCGCGCGTCCGTACTTATTTCCAGTGCGCGCGAATTTGGATGCACGCGCTAATTTGCATTTATTCAAAGGAATCGTCCGCGATTTGCAAACGAGCGCCGCTCAATGCCAACAGTTGTTTTTACTGCAGATTTGAATTTCATATTTTACCGTACTAACACACTGTACCCGCACGTTTATTCCGGTTGTTAATAATAATTACTAGATAGTAATTATAGTAATAATAGTTACTTCGCTCTCGAGAAAAAACCTTGAATTATAATTCTCCAAGAGTATACATCTTCATCTCAATTATTATTATACACGCATCATTGAAGAAAAACAAATTACTCAACATTGTGCATATACAGTGTATCTCGCGACAACAATCCCAATGGATTCATTAGCTGAGTAAAAATAAATCCTGCGACAAACTAAAATGCAACGTCAAGTGATTTACCACTTAAATTGACAAATACTTGAAGCAGACGCGTTTGCAGACGCGTTTCCTTGTACTTTGCGCTATGTTTTTCTTCAATTATAGCCGTGTTCCCAGAACCCGGCTGTAATTTTCCGTTCGGAAGGAAATTATGCAACGGAAACGAACAGGGAAAAAAATGCCCGAATGTCCGAGAGGCGACGAATTACATTTGTTTATTTCTCAACTCGCGCGAGTCTCGATTAAACAAACGGCAATCTATCCGGACACATTATCGGTTTAATTGTAGCCGTGCGCATCCAGGTTTGATAGAGAAGTTCAGCTTATCTCTGAAACGCTCCGCTTCCGCCTTGGGATAACTTACACACGTTTAAAAAAAAAAAGAACCTGTGATAAACCGCTGGTGCGCTCACAATTAGAATCAACGATTACGAGACGACCGGGGAAAATTAAGAGGAAGAAGCCAAGAAGCCCACACACTTACCTCGTCGACGGAGCAGTTGCTGCCGTCGGAGCGATCCTCCACGCTGTTGGGATTCCTCTCCGGCGTCTTGATCACCTTGACGTTGAGCATGGCGCCCTTGATGACGATATTGTTCTCCCTGAAGTAATCGTCCGCCTCCTGGTCGACCACCAGCAGCTTGGTCTCGTTGGCGAACGCCTTGATGCGCTCGACCACCTGATTGTGGGACTCGTTCGCGATGTCGATCTCGTTGACCTCGATTATCCGGTCGCCCTGGCGCAGACCGGCCGCCTGGCTCGGCGAGCCGTCGTCCACCTTGCCGATAAACTGACCGTTCTTACCCTTCTGCGCGTGCAGGTTGAAGCCGTAGCCGTTGAAGTCGTCCCACTTGACGATGTGGCAGAGCCGGGCGCACGGCTTATCGTCCTTGAAGGAGGACATCGCGTCACGACGCCGTCGGTCGGTCTCACTCTCGACGGGGCGAGGAGGGGCGGCGAGGGAAGGGATTAACGAACGTGTGGAATCTGCGCGCCGGATCGCCACCGCCGGGCAACACCACCGCACTGCACCGAGGAACGCGCGAGAGACGCGGAGAGTCACGCGCGAATTTCGAGAGACGAAAACGAGAGACGGGCGCCGCGCGAAGTAGCAGCGGACAGACGGATAGACCAGGATAGACGGACAGATAGAATAGACGGGCGCGCGCACACGCTCACGCGACGGCCAAAGTACGTTTGCGATGGTTGATGCGTTTAATGCGACGATCGGCGGTCGGCTCGGCAGCGGCGGCGCGAGCGCGAGCAGTGCCGAGGAACGCCGAAATGTCGCGAGCGCGGGCGAGCGGGCCGCTCGGCCTCGGGCCTCCGATGACTGCCGACGAGAGCCGAAGCGACCCGATCGCGCGAGCGCGCGGCGCGCGGCCGCCTCTCGCCCAGTCGAGAGAATTATATCGATGATTTTTTCTTTTTCGATGAATCTTCATCATCATTCTCCCTTCTTTTTTCTCCTCCACTTTGTCGTTATTGTATCCCTTGATAAACCGAGTAGTTTATCAAATATTTAGAATTTTTTTGACGCTTTATTCTTAGCGTAAAGTTTGAAATGCGAGGAGTGTTCCGTTCGATTGCACCTCTCTCAATTCGCAATCGGCATATTTCGCTACGTAGCATAAAAGTCTATTTAATACAGACGCACGCGCGATTTACGCATGTCAATTGGAGATTAAACCTGTGGCGTGTTTCTTGAGCACGATAAAGAGAAGGAATTCGAGATGCGCCGACGCGTGAAACGAATTACCGAAGCGGGAAGCGCGCGAGACGGCACAACAACGAAGGTGAACGTCGGTTGCGTACTGTCGCGCACGACGCGCACTCGCGCAATAGAGTTTCGATTTGAATCGATACTTCGAAATATCGATACATCCGCCATTTGATATTCGATATTTTGAATTTTAATATCTTATAATTAGTATATATTAGCGGTTGAAAACCTAGATATGTCAATTGATTCGATACGGACCAGTTCGTATCGAATTAGATGCGAGTGAATTTTAGTCACCAGGCTATTTTATTTATTGAAATTTTGTTTATTTGAATGAAATTGTATTCTTGAAAGACATACTAAAATTAATGTTTTATATAATGTGTATTACAGTATTTTATGTCTAATACAATTTTATACTCTCTTGTATTTATTTCTAATTTTTTAAATGTAAAATTACTCTTCGAGAACTGACAAACGTACTTACTGATTTACTAATACAAAATTTTAATACTGCTTTATACGCCGATATAATTGAAAACGAAAATAAAAAATTATTACCTAATCATGTTAATTGTTTCCTTCCAATTTGAATGGCTCGTAACGTTGCCTCGGATATAGTAATATACGTACTATTAGAATTGTATCTTATTTTGTAATATTATATCATCATGGACAAATAATACAACATATACATTGTATTTTAGTTTTATATTTATTATAAAAATTTATTATAAAAATATAAAATATCTAAAATGTATATAATATTTATAAATATATAAATATGAATATTTATATATTTATAAATATTTAATAATATATGTTTATAAATATATAAATATAAATATTTATATATTTAAAACTATATATTCATAAAATATGTAAAATGTTACATTTTTTTTTACAAGTTATTACAATTTAAAAACTCTTGCTGTCTTATAAACTATCACAGTGTAATCATTAGCAGTCTTATTGCAGTCTTATCAAGTTAAAAATTAACTTGTATTAGTGTAGTTCTACTGAAACTCCAATGGAATGAGTCATGATTTTCAACTGAGAACTCATCAGAGCACTCTTAACAGTCGTCATCAGTTGAATTACAAAAATTTCATTGAACATCCAGCATGTGGAGCATATCTTCTCACGGCCACGAACTTTGACTAAAAATATCACGCAGTCGTCTTTTGGATCTATTTGCAAAATGTAATACACTTTAGTATTTCAGTACAAAAGCTTTATTATTCCATAGTATTTCATACCACGTTAGAGACGGGAAGATTTATTTAGCAAACTTTTAGTGTCGTGTATTATTGTGAGACAGCGAAGTAAAAATACTGATATTGTTTTGATACGCAAGTATTGAAATAAGAGAATTTATTTAGGCGTGACAAGAAATTCAGGAAATCTCAGAAATTCAGAAATTTCATCGATATCTAATGGTGCGTGTCCACCTGCGAGTAAGAACTCTCGAGAGCAAAAAGAGAGAAAGAGAGAGAGACTCTCGAGAGTATCTCTCTCTCTCTCTTTCTTTTTGCTCTCGAGAGTTCTTACTCGCAGGTGGAGACGCACCATTAGTCACAAAAATCGAGAATGGAATGTAATGGATTTAATATTTTCAAATATTTTTGCTTGTCTGATATTTTTATAGTCAAGAATGCAAGAGTATACTACGAATATTAGTATTTACTTGTATTAATTGGGTCAATTTCCATCATCAAATCATCTTTATCATCTTTATCTTTACCAATAAGATGGTGTATAGAAATTAACTCATTACTTAGCCAGTATTTTTGTATATTTGTATTGCCGACTATAGATTCTTTGTTCGGAATGTACAGCATAGCGTTGTCCAGGTACATACTTCCGATTCGCTGAAATTACACACATACAATTAATATATATATAATCGAGGAAAAGAAAGAATATATATATATTGTATATATATATATATATATATATATATATATATATATATATTTGGCAATATTATTGTTACTTACAATTCTAGCGTCCCGAAACTTGTAACAGCTTTTTATGAATTCTTTCACAATAAGAGTCACTTTGGTCAGATCATAATGTTTTACCATCTAGAAATGTGAACGTAGATGTAAGGATCATGGTGTAATCAAATATATAATATAATCAAACATTTAAAATGTGTATAAAAATATGAAATACAGTTGAACCTCTCGCTAACTCGAATCCCAAGGGAACAGAAAATAATTCATTGAAACTTGATTCATGATAACTTGATTCATCAAGTTATCGAGTATTTCGTGTTATCAAGATTTCGAGTTATAGAGATGTGAAAAAAAATTCGATTTCATAGAGGTTTTAAAATTATACATAAATAACTCAGTTATCGTAAAAAACAACAGAGTAACAAAAAAGTTTTAATAACTTTAATAACTTTTAATAACTTTAACTAAGAAGTAAATTTATATTTATTTATAGAGATGATGCATACCATATATGAACCTTTAACAGCCGTATCAATTACGTTAAGTTCATTAGTTAATTTTGATTTTGATTTTGATTTTCTGCCTGAACTCATTTCCAAGCTTGTACTTATGAATCTAAAATAACAATAAATATAAAAGAATAAAATAATAAGTTATAAAGTGATAAAATATAGTCAATTAAAATTCTTACGTGTTAAGAAGTACGTCTGAATATCTCGATGAGTAACGGTTGAATAGATTAAAGCCAGCAACAGTGAAAAGTCATTAGAGAAGTCATGCTAAATAAACAATAATGTCAAAACAAACAATAACTAATCAAGGACTATGTATGTACTCCTTATTATTTTGTCATATATTGCGTTTAAAATTTTGTTAGTTGTTTTGGCGAATGGACAAAGAAAGAAGAAAAATTTTTTTACTTTGACTTATAGAGGTTTTATTGATCGAAATTCGAGATGTAGAGGTCAATTTATAATATTAATCTCTATATCTTGAAACAATTCGAGTTATAAAGGTATAAAAATAAGGTAATTGGTACGCTGGAAAAATACTTCGAGTTACTCTCCTCTTTTTCTTCGACTTACAGAGATTTTCTTCGAGTTACAGAAGTTTTTCTCAACTTACAGAGAGTTTTTCAAGGGAATAAAAAAAATTCAAATTATAAAGGTTTTTGAGTTAACAAAGTTTGACTTGTCAAAGTTTAATTGTATAATATATTAATGATATACGATGCCGCGTCCGCGGGTCCGGGTCAAATATCTATTATTTGACTCGGACGCGGTTATCTTCAGGTAGGAAGGCATTTATGACACTGTGATACGTGCCTTTTCTTTGAGTGCGTACAGGTAGAACAGCAAGTCACAATAAAGTCAAAATAACGGGAAAATGACGATTTTTAAGTCATTTTGCACAATCTTTTTGACGTCATTTTAAATTCATTATAAACTTTCCGTTTCACTTGAATATCTCCACCACCCGATTTTCGAATAAACCGCGTTCTCATTTTGATATATATCACTGCTGTCGTGACAGCTACTCCTCGCGGCAGATGCGCAAAGCTCTGTGCACTACGCTGCGAACGTACGCGTCGGTCAACAAAAAGCAAATGAAAATTTATGAAAACAAGGCTCGATTCTACGCGATACAATTTCGAAAAATAAATAATTGAGACTAATTCCTGGAATTTATGGCTTCCTATAGTTCCTATACTAGTATATTATTTCGTATGACATACCGCATTTGTAATCAATATATAACTTTTTACATTTTTTATGCTTACACAAACGTATGTACGCATAAATCTTTTGCTTATTAATAAAAATTATCCAAAATTTTCGACACATATAGATACCAAATTTTCGATACGAAAATTATCATGTCGTATGTATTCTAATTAATAAATTGTTATAAATATTGCAAAACTGGTTTAGGTATCTTACTATCGTTAATATTATAAACTTATATTTTGAAATTGTTATTTTTATAAACTTGCATATTGTATTAATTAAATACTGCTAGTGTTAAATAAAATATGATATACAAAGAGAAATTATCGAGTATAATTTTGGTACATGATGTTTGACAACGATAACATTTTCTTGCAATACACATTAGCAAAAATTTTATATAATTACAAGCCAATGTCTCCACAATATTAAGAGAAAATATCAGACTATATAAATAATATAAGCTATAAACATCTTGCGTTATGCAATTTATGCAAAAATTTATTATATTTTTCCAGAGATATGTAAAAGAAAGGCTTCAAGTATTCCTACGTAAAATTGATTTTCTAATTCCAAGCTAACATTTTCGAAATGTTAGTCCAGTTTTTTGTTTTTTATACTCCTTTTGATCATCCCAAAATCTGACGAGCTCGACCAACTACTATTTGCAATATGAAGACTATAGTGGCACAAGTGTATCCAGATTAAATTAGTGAAAAGAGCTATTGGGCTATTAGAGGCTTTAGAATTTTTAAAACTTTTTGTTCGCTTTACCGCCCTCCTCCTCTTTATTATTATATTAGACACAAAGGACGTACACGCGCAGTTATTGATATACGCAACGATGAAAACGCTAAGTTTAATTTCAATTTTTGTCTGTACCGGTTGTGGACTGATTCGCAGTTCTAACAGTCCTAAAACAATTTTGACTTTTGTAGCTTTATTCGCAGAAACATTCAGGAAACATGTATCGACTCTGTGTGGCAATTGTGGTAATCAGCTTCGCGTTAATCAACGCGGAGTTGCACAGGTGAGTACATACGTTCGACATTTATATCGACACGATAAATTCCATATAAAGATCGCGCTTCTTGGAATCACAGCAGAATTCGCAATAAATGCTTTAATAAATACGATAATTGTACTAAATCCGTGAGAAAAACGCATTTTAAAAGTCGGAATGAAGTGAGCAGACTAATTAAGACATGCTTTGAGGATCCCTTCGAAGATCTTAAATGAGATTAGCGTCATAAAAAGAGGAATTTGCTTTTAAAATACTTAAACTACATTATAACGCATAAATTCATAAATACAAGTAGCACTTATTTCTTAATACCAAAATTTTGTGGCTTTAATAGTTTTCAAATAAAAATACAGTTTATTAATGAGGCAAAATTAGTTTGCTTATCAAGTGTGTGCATTTAAATTTTAACAAGAAAAAAAATGCAAAAAATTGCAGAACAAGATATTTTCTTCTTCATTTACAGACTTCCTTTATCCTTTTGCAACATAATGACTTCATAATTTAATGATACGTTATCTATATGATATTAACTTAAATTTTTCTGCAATTTTGCAACATTCTGACTTTGAACGACATTCGAGCATTTTGTTACGATATAGTACTTAATAATAAAATGCAATTGATACAGTCTGCCACGATTTAGCATATTAGCATTCAAGCTAAATCTGTAATGTGAATATACCATTGCTTATTCATATAAGTATGTTATACTGACGCAAACAATACATACTTTCAAAGATCAATTTCACCTCATTAATCATTAAACTTTTTTAAATACATTGAATTGCGCTAAATAAAATATTTACGTATATACAAAACGCAATTTTTTGAGTCGATTACATTAATGAAAAGAGCTCTTAGGCTCGCAGAGAATTTGCATAAACTTTAAAACTTTTAAGCCTTGTCTCCACGATGCTAGAAATCGCTCCGAAAATTAACCAATCGCATTGGCCAATTGTCGAATTGCTTAAATATGATTGGTCAATTCCTTTTCTCCATCCGAGATCTCGAAGCGATTTCTAATATCGTTTGAACACAAAGCTTTGGAACGCTTCGTTTGTTTTTCTGCCCTGCTCACCTTCTAATAAGCACAAGGCCATGTACGCACATTTGTATATAAGAGAACGCTTAGCAATTAGACTGCCTGTTCTTTGTCTGTACGTACCGGTTGTGGATTGACTCGCTGTTCTAACGGTCCTAAAACAATTTTAACTTTTGTAGCTTCAGTCGTCGAAATTCAGGAAAATGTATCGGCTCTTTGTGACGGTAATCACGGTAATCAACTTCGCGTCAATCAACGCGGAGTTGCATAGGTGAGTACATGTTATATACAAACGATCCACATTTATATCGACACGATAAATTATAATACCGTACAGAGATCGTGCTTCCAACTATTTTGAATCGCCGCAGAATTCGCGATAAATAATTATCAAATCAATTTCAAATACCATAATTGTATCAAATCTGTAAGAAAAACGCATTTTGAAAGTCGGAATAAAGTGAGCAAACTAATTACAAGAGATGCTTTGAGGATTCCTTCGAAAATCTTATTTTAAATGAGACTAGCATCATAAAAAGAGGAATTCGCATTTAAAATACTTAACTACATTCTAATGCGTAAATATATGCAAGTAGCATTTATTCCTTAATGTCAAAATGTTGAGGCTTTAATAGTTTTTAAATAAGAGTTGCTTGAAAATGATCAAATAAATTATTTGAATTTTGTATTTATGTTGTACGATATATGTACATACATTCGCGTTTATACGATACAAGTACGCATATAATATAACGGAAATTTTTTTATGTTGCTTCAAGAATTCCGTTACACAAGACATACTCTGTTGAAAAATTTTCGACGGAAACTGTGATACCACTCCGTTCGGGACGTTCAGGTACGGCAAACGTATCTCTGATTAATTATCTGAATATTCAATACTACGGTACTATCGAAATTGGAACTCCACCGCAGACATTTAAAATACTTTTCGACACTGGTTGCTCAGATCTCTGGGTACCATCCAAAAACTGCAACGTCAGCCAACCTGCTTGCTGTAAGTATATTATATCATACACTGAAAAAAAGGCTTGGTTATAATAATCCAGGCTTGGTTAATGTGACCAAGCTACCTGGTGAAATAGCTTCAACTAAACGTATAGGTGAATGTGACGAAATAATTTGGTTCATGTTAACAAATAATTGTAATAAAACCTGATATATTTTTGTAATTATTGGCAAAGATTGGTAATTATTACCAAGTAATGATAAATGTAACCAAACAGTTTGGTAACTATAAACTGATAGTTTATTAATAATTATCAAATAGTTTAGGAAATATTATCAAACTACTCTGATAATTATAACAAAATGAGTTGCTAAATGTAAACAAATTTTTGTTTGTTAATAGTTATTAAATTTTGTATATTATATATCCGAGCATTTGTACCTACATACTCGTTCCATCACTCGCGAAATTGCATCGTAAAACTACAGTTTTCGCGAAAGTACATTGTAAAGTTCTAAGAAATTAGTGAATTAGAAAATCTTCTCTTAATTTGGGGACTTAAACATCTGATTGAGGTATCAAAAGGTTAACCTTTAAAAGGTTAACCTATAACACATCAATGAGATATTTAAGTCAAATTAAGAGAAAATTTTCTAATTCACTCATTTTTTAGAACTTTAAAATGTACTTTCGCGAAACTGTAGAGTTTTACGATGCACTTTCGCGAGTGATAACGAAGTATGTACAGGCACGAATGCTTGGATCGACGAACATGTATGAACTGGTTGAGGCTCATGATACAAATGCAGCACGATCGGAACAATAAACTGACAGCTTTCCGTATAAAGAATAATCTGAATTAGCAATACTTACTAAATTTTTATAGTAATATTTACTAAATAACCAAATTGCTTACTAAATAATTGAGTAACTGTCAACAAACCAATCAGATAAGGCTTTTTAAGACAATTTAGTACTAATTATCAAACTGTTTGTTATTTATCACTAAGTAACATCGCTACCTCCCCGATATTCTATTATTTTTATATGTACATTTGTATTTAAAAAATTAATGTTTCAAGTATTAAAATAATCTTAATAATTTTTTTTTTCTCGTTTAATGATTGATATCAAGTAAAAATATAAGATAAGAATAATGTAGAATTGTATCTGTTTCATTTACATTTCAAGTAAAGTTATAAAATCTTTAAAGCAACAGTTTCAAAAATTTGAATCAGGGTAATATGGTAAGGTAAATATTACATAGCTAAGTTCCATACTTACATACTTTCTTATTTACATTATTTAACACACTTACTTTAAAGATACAAATAATTTTTTATACAAAACAGCTCACATGTTAAAGAAAAAAATATAAACATAAATATATTTAATAATTTAACTAAATATATTTGATGATTTAACTACTGTCAGTTATATATTTAAATTAATATAAAGAAATTTATATTTCTAGATTCTTCAATATTAACTGACTTAATTTTATTTACTACTTCTTGCAGTGGAACATAATAAATATGATAATACAAAGTCTACCACATATACACCACAGAATAAGCCATTTGTTATTGATTACGAAGATGGCGGTGTGTCTGGGAATTTATCTACTGATGACGTAATCGTAAGTCATTGTCAAGTAAATGATATATTTAATTCTAATCACAGTCATAATCTATGAAAATTTTCTAAAAAGCACATGTTGCTATCATTCTCCGAAAAAATGCGCGTAATTATACTTTATTAATAATATCAACGTTTCGCAGATTGCTGGCCTTAAGGTTTCAAACCAGACATTCGGAGAAGCGCTCGATTTCGCGACAAGTTTTTTTGACTCTGCACAATGCGACGGCGTTCTGGGGATGGGTTATCCAGCTTTATCTCACTTTAATAAACCTTCTGTCTTCCAAAACATGATTGATAAACACGTGGTGTCCCGACCAATTTTTAGCTTCTATCTAAATCGGTATGTATCTTTCCGTATGCCTCACTTGTGTTTAATACTATTTTTTAAATTACATACTTTGTCTTTCCATGCAATGTAAAATGCAAATGTATAAACAATGTAAAAAATATACAACCTATACAGAAATGCCACAGACGTGTTCGGCGGTGAACTGATATTGGGTGGCACCGATTCTTCCCATTACGAGGGCGAGTTTACGTATGTTAATGTTCCTCACAAAGCATACTGGCAATTTGAAATGGATATGTATGTAGTTTTTTTTTCTAAATTATACGTATGTCAACCACGGATTATATGTCAGCTAATTGGTAATGCTATCCCACTGTAGGATTCAAGTAAAAAATTACACTTCTTGCGCGGAAGGCTGTCAAGCTATCGTCGACACGGGCGCTTCTGTGATAGGTGGACCACCGGGGACTATCAAAGCTCTTTACAGAGAGATCGGTGTTAATAATGGAACAGTAAATAATAGATCCTTTTCGTTAATGAAAGCTTTCACAATTATCTTAAATAAATTATTAAAATGAATTAATAAATGTTTGATAAGTTCGGATTATTAATATATTACTAACATTGATTTTTGTTTAAAGGTGAAGTGCGACGAGATTTCTAATTTGCCCGATATCAATTTCGTCATAGGTGGTAAGACGTTACGACTCACTGGTCAAGATTATATCTTGAAGGTAAAGAATATTATTATATAAAAGTTTAAATTGTTTTTAGAATAGAAATTTCATGCCATATTTAATGTCTTATAGGTGACAGAAGACGAAATAGATGTTTGCATTCCCGCCTTCCAAGAGGTTATTCCGTATGATGAATTAGAGTGGATTTTGGGCTATCCATTTGTTGGTCGGTACTACACCAAGTTTGACATGGGGAACAACCAAGTGGGATTCGCCATTTCAAAATAAATATCGATTGCCTTTTCATGAAGTTATCATTAAATATTAGAAAATCTAAGTGACATTACTAAACAAATAAGTCATAGCTTCTTTAGAATATCGACTGACGTATGATTTTAATTTTATTTGGACTATTTATATGGTATATTTTTAAATTAATACGTATGTGAGAATTAGAAGAAAGATATGCGATAAGTATTCTACCAACGATTTGGTACATCTTGTTTTTTTGGCAACTATCGAATTGTTAGATATTGTGAATATAACTTGTATATAAGTCTATTAAAATGAAGTATATATTTTTAACACTGAATATTGATTTCATATATCCCTCTTTCAATCTCATCTTAATGTAGTATCCCAAAAAATATTATCTCGTTTAATCTTATAAATTTTCTGCTTATATTCGAGTACAAGATATCATATAACATTCTGCTTATATGTATAAGAGTATGACATACCGCATTTGTAGTCAATATATAACTTTTTACATTTCTTATGCTTACACAAACGTATATACGCATAAATCTTTTGCTTATTAATAGAAAATACATTATCAGCTTGAGGTCGCTCTCTGTATTTTTCTTGAACGTTTTCATAATCGATTATAACTTGAAGACTACTTATTGCTCGCAATCCGCAACAATGAGGCTGCCGTTGTGATTTATTCAATTATTTAATTTGTTTATTTACTTATTTTTTTAGAATTTGAAGTTGCGACAATCGTTTTATGCATTTCATGATTTATGTATCGTCGATCATACATTATTTATACATATATATATATATGTATACATACATAGTGTAATATAATAATATATAATAATATACACATATATATTTCCTTTATGTTTACTGAAAATCGCAAAGTCATATGGATGTGTCGAGAGTCGGATACGAATGATATTTTTAACCCTTTTCGGTTACACTTCCCGAGAATCCCGTACCGGTCACACTGGGTGAAATACACCCCCAGCGTGTTTGCACGTGTATAAAAAATTGTAGGTGACCTTAAAAAAAAAGAAAAAAATATCCTGTTGTAGTTTAAGTCTTCCTTAAAAAAACTGTATAGGTTTGATTTGAAAAAAATTAATTTAACATATGCAAAAAAATTGTTGAAAAAAAAGTCGGAAAAGTGACTTTTCACAAAAACTCTCTCTAATGTAACTTTTTCAATTTTTAAGATATTTTAATTTTTCAAACAGTTTTTTCATCCTCAGGTGACGCACTTTTCACTAATTATTGCAGTTTATGCACTATTAAAAGCACTGTTAATAGTGCTTTTAAATAATTAATCACTAGCCAAAAAATCACTTACAGTATTAAATTTCTATAAGGGATTAGTCCCCGTAAAAGTTTACTCGTCGATCGAGGAGCTCGACTTTCACTTCTGCTCGTACACCTTTTGAGCGATCAAAGTTATGTCAGAGACTATGTTGTATTCGGTAATATGGAATTATAATCACGTTTAATACAATATCTATCGCGTGATTTCGTTCACGCTGACGCACATAGAGAAAAAAATGATGTTGTATCAACAGTATCAGGCTAATTGGAAGTAATCTTGCTAATTCAATAGACAATAAACAGTATTGTGGAATAATACTTATTTTATTAAATATACTTATTCTATTAAAAGAAAAAATACTTATTTTATTAAAACAAAAGCATGAATTGAATTAACAAGATTATTTTCAATTAGACTTAATGCTGTTGATACAACGTACATCATTTTTTTTACCGTGCATATGGAGTGATAAATGGTTTGTGAGTCACAAGACGTTTCCACGACACTTTCAAACGAAGGGAAATAAGTATTAAGAATTAAACATGACGTCGATATTTTTAAAGGTGACCAGCTCTGCCAAAGATGAAATGGGAAGGATGGCTGGCTTACGAGTCGTGCGTGGACTTGAATGATTTTCGAAATGTTACTTAAATATTAATGTTATTAACAGTTTTGAATTTTTTTTTAAGCCTAGTGATTATAGTACATAGATGAAGATTTAAGTTATTATATTGCGAATTATTATGATTGCAGCGTGCTAACACTAAAATAAAATAAGAATTTAATAAATTTCCTAGCAAAAGAAGAAAAAAAAACTTTAGTTTTAGCATTTTTTTAAAAAACGACTTCTGTTTTAAATTATCGATATCAAGAAGATTCTTTCCATGCTCAACACTACATCCCTTTTGCGAGACATGCACGTTTAAATTTATTGATCTTTATGCATCGAGTTGAAAGCTAAGATACGTCGATATAACTTGAAATAGTAACGGGTGTATAAGAAGTGGGTGGATAAGTAATACCAGCTATGGTGAGCTTAACGACATCGAATAATTTATCGGTTTGACCGATGATTCGCCGATAAAAATTGTACCGTTGCATACTCCCATCTACATAATTGGTAATAATGCAGCCGCAATTAATTATATAGATCCTAGGATCCGATAAATTTTTGTATGCGATGATCGCCCTTCAGTCACGCGTTCGCACCCTTGACAGAAGCCTTATTCCTCTTCTTAACTCCTCCGGCGGCGATAGCCGCGCTGTGAGCTTTTTCGATAAAGGACTCTTCGATTCATTGTTGTGTTGGCAGGATCTGGGATTCCGATTTTTTTGTGCCTCTCTACAATCTCACCTGTTCGTTTTAGTCCACAAGAGGGATAATTGTTCTGAATTAAACGTTAATTATTTATATAACAGTGTCCAACTGGACGAAATCGACATTTATTTTTTACACAGTAGCTGTTAATCTGGATTTTGCAAAATGACATACGCGACAGCGCGATCAATCGTAATACTTTTCCTCGTGTTAGGCACCAAAACGCTGACAGAGAGTATAGGCATTAACAATTATTTCCAACTGATCAACGACGTCCACAGATATTATCGCACGTCGTGTGTTATTTTCGTGCGGTCTGACAATTACGGTGAGTAGATACCGGGAACAGTTTCCGGTTATCATTTCTCACACTGCACTTCCGTAAACTTTCGAACAAATATTGAATCATCATTTCACGTGCAAATTATTTCATTTTTATACGATATTATTTAACGTTAAAGATTTTTCAAAAAATCATTTTTTTTTTATCTAATTGTTACGGATTTAAATTGAGTAAAATGTAATTAAATAAAAAAAATTAAGTCACTTTTTTCAAACTTTTATCCTTAATTGAAGAAATTAAATGCAGTTATAATTTAGAGAGCATTTAATTCTGACAACAAGTAAAATATAATACCATCTTCGATGCGAATATTACAGATTTGAACACGACGACATTGGTGCATACGTGGTCGCGCGAATTCTCACGACACCAAGTCATGACCGTGACCATAACTTTCTCGGATCTGATAAGTGAGTACAACGAGTACTGGAAAAATGTCACGCGGCCGTTGTTTGTCGTTTTCCTCGACATCGAGGAGACCATGGTCGAGTTCGCCGAGACCACGAGGAGCATAAAGCCCATCTCTTTTCCCTTTTGGCTCGTTATATTTCTTCAGCGTCCTGGGAATCCTCTCGTGGAGCGCTGCAGACATCCTACCGATAACGTATTCAACGTGGACTTCAGCACCCAGATGCTGGTTCTATGCTACGCTCGACCGATTCTAGTCGAGTGGTACGCCATTCGCGATAATCGCACCAGAACGTTCGACCTGGCCATGTGGTTCCCCGATAGAGGTTTACTTTTAAGGACGCGAAAGCCCCTCTACGCTAGAAGGAGCGACATGTTCGGCGAAGTTGTACGCGTTACGTCCGTGATCGTAAGTTTTTTGCTCTTCGTCGAGCTCTTGTGCGTTGCTTCTTTTGCGAATCGGAAAATGGTCGTGAGCGACGACCTTCTAGAAAATAGTCGCCTTGAAAGAAAATTATCTATTTGTCACGAAATCGATATTAGAATAAACTTTGTAAGATTATTTATTAACCCTTAACGATTATTTATAGATCCGTAGACTCGCGTAAATTGACTTGACAATTCTGTTGATATATGCACGAAGAACTCGCCGCTGATCTCGCACGAGAACGGTACGGTCGGCGGGTTTTTCGGGCTGTTGCTGACAGAGCTCAGCAAAATGATGAACTTCACGGTGGAGATTCTGGATCCGGCGGAGGGATTCGGCACCTGGAGCAAAAAGAAAAAGGTGTGGACAGGTGCGATCGGCCAGTTGGTGGCCAACGAAGCTGATATCGGCATCTCCGCATTCGCGATGACGACTGGCAGACAAAACGTCATCGACTATACAATACCACTGATACGCTCGCCATACCGCCTTTATTTTAAGGAGCCTAACACAGCCTTGGTGGAATGGTCTTTATACTTCAGGGTAATAATTATTTTTATATCAACAATACCTATACATAAATTAGTATTAGGTGTATTAATATAGTAGACATGCATCATTTAATATATTACATATGCCTACGGTAATTATATTGGCTACAATTGGAGGAGTAAAAATCACAGTGGTGTAAGTCAAATTTTTCAAAATATTTGACTTACACCACTGTAATTTTTATTTCTTTAATTGTACAATGATAGAAGTTTAAAACTGCACAAAGACTATATAATCATCCTGTTTATTTATAAAATTAAAAATGCAATTACTTAAGATTGTTTAATTACATCTCTGGGAAAAGTGTTATTAACATTGAACAAAAAATTGTGTTAAGATAATTTATGTTAAAGATTCACGGTAACAAAGTGGAATAAATTGCTGCTTTTCTTCACTGATAAATGTTCCAGGCATTCAGCTTTATAACTTGGATAGCATTATTAATGATAATAATAACAGCTTCTATTCTATTGACTATCATGAAGACAAAAGGATACTTTTCGATGAACTTGATGTTCGAAAACTATATTAATGTTTGGGGGATTTATTGCCAGCAAGGTTTGTCAGGTAACGTTTACTAGAAACATTCAATATTTGTCTGGCATAATATTTTCGAGTTATTAGTCACGTTTTAAGCAATTGTGTGTGATGCATCGATATGTGTCAATATATGTTAATAAGTCAATATATGCCATGTATATATAGAGGAAAGTCCTCTATTATGAGATAGGCTCCTAATAAGCGATAGCGAGGAGTTTCTGCTAAACTAATAGGTTCTATTTGTTGGTTTCATCACGAACTTATTGCTCTTAGAGTAAAACCTGTTTAGTGGAAAATTTATTATTTGATCGTGCGTACACTCGCCTTCTATATTTTTCAATTCTGCACATAAACTTCCGGCAATCACGAAAAATAGATGTGGTATCTCATAACAGGGGACTTTTCTCTACATATATATGTATATTTGACACCATAATAATAATGCACATGTATATTTTTGCAAAGAATTTCCCAGCGAGTCATCGATGAGACTGGCTTTTTTCTCGATTTCTGCTTCGTCGATAGTAATTCTGGCCATCTATTCCGCCTCGTTTATCAGCATTCTAGTGCTCTGTACGCCCAAACTGCCTTTTTCCACTCTGGAGGGTTACGTTAAGGATGGCTCTTACAAATTAATTGTGGTGCAAAATAGCGCCCACTACGACGTTCTTAGTGTGAGCTCGCCTTTATTTAAAGCGCAACAGTAACTTCTCAGCCACAGTAATTTCCATTGAAACGCTCGCAAATAAAAGCATAGTCTCATGATTGTATTACATGACATACACAATAAATCTTAATAATTTAATAATTTTTTTGTAGAGGTAATTTTAAACGTTAAAGAATTTAATTCGTAGAGAATATATTGTTCTTAAGTTCTTTTTTGTATTCTTATAATGTAAGTATTACTGACAAAAATTCTAAGGAAGAGACATTCTATTATTCCGACAGTAACTGAGAAAAAAATGTTTTTCTTCAAATTATGCTTTTTCAAATTTTGTAGCACGTCGAAGATCCCGTTTTTTTGCAAATGTACGAACTGCTGAAAGAAAATCATTTACCGCTATCAACGACGGAGGGATTCAAGCAAGTTAGCGATATTTCTTAATTAATGAAATCAACGACGTTAAGTTTCATTAAGTCGTCCATTTTTATATCAATTCTTACGCAGCTCTGCGAGAGAAACAAGTTAGCGCTTTACGCGGCTGAGGTATATGAAGAGCTTAACATTATACCGTGTAGAGTCGTATATATTGAGACCGGAAGAATCGGCAATGCGGCGATAACTCTAACGAAAGGTAATCCTTACACTGGCCTCATGAATTACCAGTAAGTCCTAATGTATATATTTATTTACAAGAATATATATATTTTATTATTTAATATACATTTATTGTTTGGAAAACTGTCATCCTATATTGTACTACGTAATTGTCTGATGTTTATAAGTTGAGTTTGTTGATGCATATGATAAATCGATGAATTTTATTAATATCACTAATTCTAAAAATATAATTTTTAATAACTTTTAAGGTATAAATTATATATATTTTATCTTATAAATATTTATTTAAGGATGCGAGAATATCGTTAAATTTTAATGTCGTTAAAATCACAAAATTACAAGAAATGTATTATATTCAAATAAGAACTACTCTTACGACTGCTTTTCCCTCTTCAAGAATAAATACTTTAAATATCTTTTCACATTTTTCAGCTTGCGGAGATTTCAGCTTAATGGCGTTATAAGCAAATTGAAGAACAAGTATCACATACGAAGGAATCATCCGAGCGGGGTACATTACGGTTTTGTCGAATTAAGCGATGTAACGCCAGCTCTGACGATGTTGGCGGGCTGTATGGTCCTGGCACTTCTTATCTTGATAATCGAGAAAGTGTATTATTCGTCTAAAACTCGATCTAAGAACAACAACCCGAGCAGAAATCCTGGCAAGCCGCAAGACAATAATCAGGTCCAAACAAAAATGTCTGATTTTTTTGTCAGGCCCGAGTCAGGTAATCTGAATATGGCCCTGATCCGAAAATAACGCAGCGCATGATCATGCGAAATGAGGATTTTAATCGTATTTGGTCCTGAAAAGGTTACCAGATACTGGAGGCCCGTTCGCGTTCCGGTCGCCCCGTACCGAAAGAGTTAAAGGGATAGTCGGTAAACTAGTGATAGAAATGTAATTAGCATTAAAAATGGTGAAAGCAAAGTTCCAATATTCACCAGCCAGTGCTGGAAATCTACAGTAGCACGTCAGCGCTGGCAGTGAATTTTAGAACACAGCCGTAGTTTAATCAAATTCTTACCACAGTTTCAACTGTACGTGTTGTCACACGAACTTATAACGTCACGTGATCGGCTGCCATATTGTGAGGTGGATTTTTCGCACATGTGAAATGGCAGGATCCTCAGCACCTACAATCAAGTATATATAGTTTCTTAAAAGAAACTAAAGATTAAAGAATAAAACTGGAATATATTCGTAATCACATTTAATTATTACAGTAGAATTAAGAAAACCAATTGTAAACTGAACTTTTTCAGTTGATAATTGAATAATCGTTCTATTCGTATTTACACCACTGTAATAAAAATAAAAAAGTAAGAAAAAATCTCCTTATATATATTTAATTTTCTTCGTGGTTTGCTGATGGAACACAAATGGCAGTCGTCGTTGATTCACTGTCAAAATGACAGTTTTCCCTAAATAATACAATAGAAATTTAGGAAATAATTAAATTCTAATGGAAATCTATTTTGAGACGTTTTCCGTAATAC
This sequence comes from Temnothorax longispinosus, assembly GCF_030848805.1. NCBI lineage: Eukaryota > Metazoa > Arthropoda > Insecta > Hymenoptera > Formicidae > Temnothorax > Temnothorax longispinosus. The sequence goes on along the minus strand of NC_092365.1, from coordinate 5,712,502 downwards.
GTATCTTGAACCCCTTGGGGTATTGAGCCCCTCCACCATCTGCAAGGTCGTATCCAATGGGAGAGGATTATCACAGGAAAAAGCCATGTATTTTTCGGTGCACAAAAAATTAGCACCGGACGCACGTAAGTAATTAAGGCGTCGCTGTTACAAGACAATTATTGTTTGTAAATACATCGTGACGGAAAGACACAATTTGGTGCGACACTTGTACGGCATTCCCAAATTTAAGTTAGGAAAACGCTAATAATTATGTCATAAGTGCGACGCAACGAACCGCTTAGACGATTGTCGGCGATTTAAAGTCACGTATGAGTCTTTGAACGTGCAACTGCTGTTTTAACATACGAGTTGCTTTCCACGTCTCTCGATTTTTACTTTCGGTCTTCAAACTGCTGGAGCACCTCACTGTATTGAAGTCGCACCCCGCTTGGGGGTTTATCGCTGGCGAGGAACCATACGACAGCTTTGCATCACGAAAATAAGCACGTTCGTTGCTGGTACGAAATATTTATAATATCATAAAACATGTATCAATTGAGTATTTTATCAGATGTACTATAATTAATTACGGCAGCACACATGAAAGCGTGTGACTAGCGCTGCTACCTCTTCGCTCGAGCGTCGCCGCAAGAATGGCGCGGCAAGGTGTAGGCAGAGATGCCAGGACTATAGGTGGCGATAAGCCGAGGACAATACCGCGTTATACCACATAATTATAAAATATAAATGTGTACCACGACTGAAAACCTCGTCGGTGCCGCAACGCGTGGACTTGCGTCGACGACGAGAACTTGGAAATAATTGTATTTTTTTTTAGTATATTACATAAGCGGCGCGTAAAACGACAATAAAATGTAGTTATTGACAGAAGAATCTAAAAAAAAAAATGCATTTGAGATTAAACAATTTTAATTAGTATAGATCGAGATAATATAAATACGTTTGTGACTATTATATAGCTATTATACTAATTATAATTTACAAATTAGAATTATCGGAAAAGCAGAAAATATTAAAAATGCCAATGTCAATAAAAGTTTCAATAAAAATTCTCTCTGATTGAATGACGATATTAACAGTTACTATTTTCTTGTATTAACATCGCTGAATTAGCAATTGTTGTGAAACCAAGGCCGGTTGTTCGCACGGTAGTCGCTGAATCATTTTTGGTGCAATGATTACTAGGCGAATTTTATGATCGCCAGCAGCACTCTTTGCCCGCGAGGCGATCGATGAATCATATATCATTATGCATTAACTTCGAAACTAATAAAAGCTGCCCAGAAAGCAATCGCACAAACAGATGTGACATATGTATATATAGAAAATACATTATCAGCTTGAGGTCGCTCTCTGTATTTTTCTCGAACGTTTTTATAATCGATTACAACTTGAAGATAACTACTTATTGCTCGCAATTCGCAACAATGAGGCTGCTGTTGTGTTTCATTCAATTATCTAATTCGTTTTTTATTTGATTTTTTAGAATTTGAAGTTGCGACAATCGTTCTATGCATTTCATGATTTATGTATCATCGGTCATACATTTATTTATATACATATATGTAATATAACAATATATAATATATACACATATTTCCTTTACGTCTACTGAAAATCGCAAAGTCATATGGATGTGTCCAGAGTCGGATACGAACGATATTTTCAAATTTATGGGCGGAAAGTCAACAGTCTCGCATCATATTTATACCATTCACTTTCGTATCGTTATATATGAGTGATTCATATCGGTGCAAATCTAATCTAAGAATTAATCGCGCTTAGCAATTAATCAATATCTCCAAACATGTTTATTATTTGACATGAATAGAATGTTTAATTATTTTTAGAATATGTATAATAAAAAGGTACTTTTATTTACTGTAACGCTAACACCGGAGAAGACCTCGCGTTTATTTAACTGTGTATATTTTCATATTTTATATCACATTTTATGTTAATTATTCAATATGAATATTAAGAAGATATCGTTGATCTTAATTTAGCGACAGCGCAAGGAAGGAAACCGATTAAAGCAAATTACTATATTTGATCGGTCGCAATTTTCACGTCGCAGAATTTTCACCGCGATTATTGTTATCTGAAGCGCTCGATATGTATCTACGTCCCTGCATTTACTCCGCGTATTACTGCGACTGGGAGACATTATTTGTTCTGCTAAGCGGAAGTTTTACCCGTTTAGCTAATCTCCCCGGTCCATCGCGCTGAAAACTTATTCCCTCGACCGATCCTCCAACAGTGAAAAAAAAAAGATTATCGTTCTGTTCGGCGTGTCCAATGTCTCTTTTCGTTCTTCTCGGCACTTTGGCAAGGATCCGTCGACGTGATACTGAGCGTCCGAAGACATTATTCCGCGGTGCTCGGAGACGAGTACGGAGATTACGGGAGTCAGTTCGAAATATCTTTTAAACGGCACAGTATTATTATTGCTAGAACATAGATCTGTTATACATGTCCTATATAGTAATAATAATACTGTGCCGTTTATTTTAATTGGATTAATCTTGGACTCTATTTTTTCCTTCTTCTAAAGTTGACTGGAGCTTTAAGTAAATTTTTTCCTTCCAAAAAAATGTTGTTGAACATCGCGTACTTGATGCTATTTTTGACAGCGGTATTGATAGCGGTTCACTCTATACGGCGACGTCATTCTGCTTCGTATAACGGCGTGCATTCTGCCTTTTCAGATGATAGAAGAATTCGTCGATGATGGTACCTAAGTTAATCGTTTTACGTGGCAGTGCCGACTACGACTTACAATTAGTCCCCGTAAAAGTTTAGTCGTCGATCGAGAAGCTCGACTTTCATTTCTGCTCGTACACCTCTTGAGCGATCAAAGTTATGTCAGAGATCATGTTGTATTCGGTAATATGAAATTATAATCACGTTTAATACAATATCTACCGTGTGATTTAGTTCACGCTGACGCACATAGAGAAAAAAATGATGTTGTATCAACAGTTTCAGGCTAATTGAAAGTAATCTTGCTAATTCAATAGACAATAAACAGTATTAGTAAAACATTACTTATTTTATTAAATACACTGAAAAAAAATACTTAGATCCAAGAAAATATTTTTTCACATAGTACCAATGGCTTATTTACTTAATATAATCACATATTTATTTAGAATTAAATATTTTTACTTAATTTAAATAAATTATTATTTTCACTTAATTTATGTATATTATTTTTACTTAATTTAAGTAAAGATATCTAATTCTAAATAAATATGTGATTATATTAAGTAAATAAGCCATTGGTACTATGTGAAAAAATATTTTCTTGGATCTAAGTATTTTTTTTTTTAGTGTATAATTATTTTATTAAAAGAAGAAATACTTATTTTATTAAAACAAAAGCATGATTTAAATTAACAAAATTATTTTCAATTAGACTTAATGCTGTTGATACAAAACGTACATCATTATTTTCTCCGTGCATATGGAGTGATAAATGGTTTGTGAATCACAAGACGTTTCCGCGACAGTTTCGAACGAGAAGAAATAAGTATTAAGGGGATTCTGGAGTGACAGCGACACTGACATAATCGGTCTAAGCAATATCTTTGAATTGGCTGAATAGAATGGAAAATTCTTTTAAACGATTAAAGTACGCACAAAAATTTAGAGGGTTGTACATGATTTTTTCTGATAAACTAACAAAAATTCTTATTTTTATAAATATTGTCTTCACCTGACGACAATATTTGCTCTATACAAAAATTCTGCAGTTTTTCTATAGAAAATAGTGATGCAGCCCTCTACAAAAAACTCAGTAATAATATCGTGCAATTAGAAGTAAGATTTGAAGCCTAAAAAAAAAGATAATATACTTAGCCCAGTGGAAGATGCAATGTTAGGTGCTAAAATCGTTGTTTATATCCTTGTCTATACAAGGACAGATATAGGTCGATAACATAAAAAATGGTAATTTTGTCGGTTATACAGACGGCTCCAGCATCACCTTAAGACCTTAAGTTATTAAGAATTAAACGTATTAAACATGTCGTCGATATTTTCAAATGTATCCAGCTCTGCCAAAGATGAAATGGGAAAGATAGCTGGCTTAAGAGTCGTGTGTGGGCGATCTTGAATGATTTTCAAAATGTTATTTAAATATTAATATTATTAACAATTTTAAATTTTGCAGCGTGTTAACACTAAAATAAAATAAGAATTTAAAACATCTTCTTATAGCGAGAAAAAAAACGAAACTTCAGTTTTAGCATTTTTGTTGGAAGTTATTTAATTTTCGTTGACAATCATTCAAAGTATCCAATATAAGAAATCAAATTAAACAATATATTAAATTATTTTTTTGCTGAGCGCCACATTTCTTTTACGAGACATGTACGTTTAAATTTATTGATCTTTATGCATCGAGTTGAAAGCTAAGATACGTCGATATAACTTGAAATAATAACGGGTGTATAAGAAGTAGGTGGATAAGTAATGCCAGCTATGGTGAGCTTAACGACAGCGAATAATTTATCGGTTTGGCCGATGATTCGCCGATAAAAATTGTACCGTCGCATACCCCCATCTACATAATTTGTATAATAATGCTGCCGCAATTAATTATATAGATCCTAGGATCCAATAAATTATTGTATGCGATGATCGTTCTTCAGTCACGCGTTCGCACCCTTGAGAGAATCGCAGTACCCTCATTCCTCTTTTTAACACCTCCGGCGGCGATAGCCGCGCTGGCGCTGTGAGCTTTTTCGATAAAGGACTTTTCGATTCATTGTTGTGTTTAGTAGGATTTGGGATTCTAATTTCTTTGTGCCTCTCTACAGTCTCACCTGTTCGTTTTAGTTCACAAGAGGGATAATTTTTCCGAATTAAACGTCAATTATTTATTGCAACAGTGTCCAACTGGACGAAATCGACATTTATTTTTTACACAGTAGCCGTTAATCTGCATTTTGCAAAATGACATACACGACAGCGCAATCAATCGTAATACTTTTCCTCGTGTTGGGCACCAAAACGCTGACAGAGAGTATGGGCATTAACAATTATTTCCAACTGATCAACGACGTCCACAAATATTATCGCACGTCATGTGTTATTTTCGTGCGGCCTGACAATTACGGTAGATACTGGGAACAGCACTGCACTTCCGTGAACTTTCGAACAAATATAGAATCATCATTTCACGTGCAAATTATTTCATTTCTAATATACGATTCAAAAAATCATTTTCTTTTTTATCTAATTGTTACGGATTTAAATTGAGTAAAATGTAATTAAATAAAAAAAAATTAAGTCACTTTTTGCTAATTTTTATCCTTGAAGAAATTAAGCATTAATTAAATGCAGTTATGATTTAGAGAGCATTTAATTCTGACAACAAGTAATCCAATACTATCTTTGATGCGAATATTACAGATTTGAACACGACGACATTGGTGCACACGTGGTCGCGCGAATTCTCACGACACCGAGTCATGACCGTGACCACAACTTTCTCGGATCTGACGAGTGAGTACAACGAGTACTGGAAGAATGTCACGCGGCCGTTGTTTGTCGTTCTCCTCGACACCGAGAAGACCATGGGCGAGTTCGCCGAGACCACGAGAAGCATAAAGCCCATGTCTTTTCCCATTTGGCTCGTTATGTTTCTTCAGCGTCCTGGGAATCCTCTCGAGGAGCGCTGTAGACATCCTACCGATAACGTATTCAACGTGGACTTCAAGACCCAGATGCTGGTTCTCTGCTACGCTTGCCCGATTCTAGTCGAGTGGTACGCCATTCGCGATAATCGCATCAGAACGTTCGACCTGGCCTTGTGGTCCCCCGATAGAGGTTTACTTTTAAGGACGCGAAAGTCCCTCTACGCTAGAAGGAGCGACATGTTCGGCGACGTTGTACGCGTGACGTTCGTGAACGTAAGTTTTTCGCTCTTCCTCGAGCTCCGTTGTGCGTTGCTTCTTTTGCGAATCGGAAAATGGTCGTGAGCGAGGACCTTCTAGAAAATAGTCGCAATTGAAAAAAAATTTTCTCGCAATTTGCCACGAAATCGATATTACAATGATATAAACAATTATTTATTAATCCTTGACGATGATTTATAGATCCGTAGACTTGCGTAAATTGACTTGACAATTCTGTTGATATATGCACGAAGAACTCGCCGAAGATCTCGCCGCGTGAGAACGGTACGGTCGGCGGGTTTTTCGGTCTGTTGCTGATAGAGCTCAGCAAAGTGATGAACTTCACGGTGGAGATTCTGGATCCGGTGGAGGGATACGGTAGCTGGAGCAAAGAGAAAAACGTGTGGACAGGTGCGATCGGCCAGTTGGTGGCCAACGAAGCTGATATCGGCATCTCCGCATTCGCGATGACGACTGGCAGACAAAACGTCATCGACTATACAATACCACTGATACGCTCGTCAAACCGCCTTTATTTTAAGGAGCCTAACACAGCCTTGGTGGAATGGTCTTTATACTTCAGGGTAATAATTATCTTTATATCAACAATACCTATACATAAATTAGTATTAGGTGTATTAATAGTAGACATGCATCATTTAATATATTACATATGCCTATAGTAATTATATTGGCTACAATTAAAGGGCTAAAAATTACAGTGATGTAAGTCAAATTTTTTAAAATATGTAATTTTTTCCCCTCTAATTGTACAATGATAGAAGTTTAAAACTGCACAAAGACTTTATAATCATCCTATTTATTTATAAAATTAAAAATACAATTACTTAAGATTGTTTAATTACATCTCTGGGAAAAGTGTTAACATTGAACAAAAAACAGTGTTAAGATAATTTATGCTAAAGATTCACGGTAACAAAGTGGAATAAATTGCTACTCTTCTTCACCGATAAATGTTCCAGGCATTCAGCTATGGAACTTGGATAGCATTATTAATGATAATAATAACAGCTTCTATTCTATTGACTATCATGAAGACAAAAGGATATTTTTCGATGAACTTAATGCTCGAGAACTATATTAAGGTTTGGGGTATTTATTGCCAGCAAAGTTTGCCAGGTAACGTTTCATCGTCACTAGAGATATTTAATATTTGTTTAGCATAATATTTTCGTATTATTAGTCACGTTTTAACCAATTAATGCATAGATAAGTGTTAATATATGCTAATATATGTCAATGTATGCCATATATATATATATATATATATATATATATATATATATATATATGTATAATTTGCACCATAATATAATGCACATGTATATATTTTATGCGAAGAATTTCCTAGCGAGTCACCGGTGAGACTGGCTTTTCTCTCGATTTCTGCTTCGTCGATAGTAATTCTGGCCATCTATTCCGCCTCGTATATCAGCATTTTAGTGCTCTGTACGCCTAAACTGCCTTTTTCCACTTTGGAGGGTTACGTTAAGGATGGCTCTTACAAATTAATTGTGATGCAAAATAGCGCCCAGTACGACGATCTTATTGTTAGTGTGAGCTCGCCGTTATTTAAAGCGCAGAAATTATTCTTGCGCAACAGTAATTTGTCAGTCACAGTAATTTCGATTGAAACACTCGCAAATAAAAGCACAGTCTCGTGATTGTATTAGTTAAACATGACATACAGAATAAATCTTCATAATTTAGATAGTAATAATTTTCTTGTAAAGGTAATTTTAAACGTTAGAAAAGTTAATTTGTAGAGATTATATTGTTTTTAAATTCTTTTTAATATTTTTATAATGTAAGTATTTCTGGCGAAAATTCTAAAGAAGAGACATCCTATTCCGACTGCAACTGGGAAAAAAAAATATTTTTCTTCAAATTATGCTTTCTCAAATTTTGTAGCACGTCAAGGATCCCGTTTTCGTGCAAATGTACAAATTGCTGGAAGAAAAACATTTACCGCTATCAACGAAGGAGGGATTCAAGCAAGTTAGCGATATTACTTAATTAATGAAATCAACGACGTCAAGTTTCATTAAGTCGTGCATTTTCATACCAATTCTTACGCAGCTCTGCGAGAGAAACAAGTTAGCGCTTTACGCGGCGGGGGTATTTAAAGAGCTTAACATTATACCATGTAGAGTCGTATATATTGAGACCGGAAGAATTGTCAATTTGGCGATAACTCTAACGAAAGGAAATCCTTACACTGGCCTCATGAATTACCAGTAAGTCCTAATGTATATATTTATTTACAAAGATATATTTTATTATTTAATATACATTTATTGTTTGGAAAACTGTCATCCTTTATCGTACTATGTACGTAATTGTCTGATGTTTATAAGTTGAGTGTTTGTTGATGCATATGATAAATCGATGAATTTTATAAATAGCATTATCTCTTAAAAATATAATTTTTAATAACTTTTAAGATATAAATTTCATATATTTGGTCTTATAAACATTTATCTAAGGATGCGAGAATGTTGTTAAATTTTAATGTCGTTGAAATCACAAAATTACAAGAAATGTATCCCACACAGCACACTTTATCTGAGGGACGTCCTACAGATAAAGTGGGATATCTCAATAACCGGTGGATATCCAGTGGATATTTAATGTCCGGTGGATATCCAGCGGATGCACAAATGTCCCTCAAAATATCCTGTGCTGTGTGGGATTATATTCAGATAGAAACTACTCTTACGACTGCTTTTCCCTCTTCAAGAATAAATACTCTAAATATCTTTTCACATTTTTCAGCTTGCGGAGATTTCAGCTTAATGGCGTTATAAGCAAATTGAAGAACAAATTTCTTATAAGAGATAATCCGAGAGAGGAACTTTACGGTGGGGTCGAATTAAATGATGTAACGCCAGCTCTGACGATGTTGGCGGGCAGTATGGTCCTGGCACTTCTTATCTTGATAATCGAGAAAGTGTATTTTTCGTCTAAAACTCGATCTAAGAACAACAACCCGAGCAGAAATCTTGGCAAGCCGCAAATCATCATCAGGTCCAAATAAAAATGATTTTTTGGTCAGGCCCGAGTCAAGTAATCTAAATATGGCCCTGATCCGAAAATAACGCAGCGCATGTTCAGGACATGAGGATTTTAATCGTGTAAGGTGTCCTGAAAAGGTTACCTAATACGGACCAAGTGAGGACAACGTATGTGATTCTTATAGTTTGTTTACATTTAGATATTGCATTAACCCTTTCGGTACGGAGAATGACTATATAATCATCGCAGTCCATTATACTGTTCACTGCGGCCGAGCAGGGACTATAGTCACTGTCCACAAGCTGTTCACTGCGACCGAGCAACTTGAAATGTTAACTTGAAATGCTTCTGTTGATAAATTTATAATAATTGAAGGCGTTGAACGTCGAATGCCCAGCTCTCTCGGCCGAATCGCGTATTATATCGGCGGTTCGACGCTCCGGCCACTAGAGAGCCCTTCACGTCTCGGTCGCCCCGTACCGAAAGGGTTAAAGGATAAGTCAGTATAATAAATTAGTGATAGAAATGTAATTGCATCAAAAGTGTTAAGCAATGTTCCAAAATTCACCAGCCAGTGCTGGAAATCTACAGTACACGTCAGTAATGGCAGTAAATTTGGAACACACCCGTAGTTTAACCGAATTCTTACCACAGTTTCAACTGTGTTGTCACACGAACTTAACGTCGTGATCAGCTGCCATATTGTGAGGTGGATTTTTCGGACATATGGAATGGCAGGATCCTCAGCACCTACAATCAAGTAGTTTTTTAAAAGAAACTAAAGATTAAAGAATAAAACTGAAATATATATATTCGTAACTATATATATATATATATATATACATTAATCATTACAGTAGAAATAAGAAAGCCGATTGTAAACTGAACTTCTTCAGTTGATAACTGAATAATCGTTCTATTCGTATTTACACCACTGTAAAGTATCATTATCATTAAAATAATACTGATACTATTATTAATGGCGGAACATATATATAATAAAAATAAGAAAGAAAGAAGAAATCTCCTTATTATACATATTTAATTTACTTCGTGGTCGCTGCTCATGGAATACAAATGGCAGTCGTCGTTGATTCACTGTCAAAATGACAGTTTTCCTTAAATAATACAATAGAAATCTAGGAAATAATTAAATTCTAATAGAAATCTATTTTGAAACGTTTCGTAATGCGTATCCTGAACCCCTTGGGGTACTGAGCCCCTCCACCATCTGCAAGGTCGTATCCAATGGGAGAGGATTATCACGGGAAAAATCCATGTATTTTTCGGTACACAAAAAATGAGTACCGGACGCACGTAATAAGGCGTCGCTGTTACAAGACAATTATTGCCCGTAAATACATTGCGACGGAAAGACATAATTTGGTGCGACATTTGTACGGCATTCCCGAATTTAAATTAGGAAAAACGCTAATAATTATGTCATATTTATATTATGATTAAAGGAGAAGGAGGCACTTTAAGACAAAGGCAGTTTAGGACATTTCGAATAAATAACAAATTTGTCACTTTTTTTCATGTTAAACGCATTTTTTGGTTGACAATAGATCAATAGATAGACTTCACTTGAGAGCTTTCGCGTTGTTAGTTGTCAAACTAATCTACAAGCTGTTAGTGGTTTTCGCTGGCTGTTGTAATTATTTTGGCTTGCAAATGTAAGTATTTTTATATTAAACTATTGCTCAAAGGGAAATTCACTTGTATGTTCTGTGGTTATGATTATATGTTTTGCGTTGCAATAAACGAAATACAACAACATAATAAAAGAGTTGGTATAAAATATTACGTTTTCTTTTTTCAAGTTAGGGTTGGGGCAGTATTGGACAAAGAGAAATTTGAGAGAAAGAGAGAGAAATTTGAAAAAGTAATTCGTGAGACTAATTCTTGCTTTAATTAAGGTTCCAATAGGTGGACACTTATGTTTATTTGATTGCTTACTACAAATTACCTACTGTATTGATAAAAACAAAAATATATTATTAATTTTTAATATGTTTTAAATATATTAAAAATATATTAAAAGAGGTCCAGGGAAGCAGATTAGGAAGGAAAAAACATTTTTTTAAAAAGTAGAAACAACGCACTACTCTCAAATGTGTTTGTTTTATTATATTATATTGAGTATTGAGTATTAACAACCAAATTAACTTATATTTGAGTCAAAGAACCAATTTTTTAAAAATTGAAAAGATATGAACTTAAAAAAAAATGTCCTACAGTGCCCCTCTCTCCCCTACACGATACTTTGCGCTTTCGAAGGGTGCGACGCGACGAACCGCTTATAGACAATTGGCGGCGATTTAAAGTCATCGTATGAGTCTTTGAACGACTCGTGGCATTGCCGTGTTAATTAACATACAGTTGCTATTTCCACGTCTTGCGATTTTTACTTTTGGTCTTCAAACTACTAAAGCACCTCACTGCATCAAAGTCGTACCCCGCTTGGGAGTTTATCGCCAGCGAGATACAATACGACAGCTTTGCATCTCGAAAATGAGCACGTTCGTCGCTGGACCGAAATATTTATAATATCTCATAAAACATATATCAATTGAGTATTTTATCAGATGTACTATAATTAATTACGGCAGCACACATGAATGCGTGTGACTCGCACTGCTACCTCTTCGCTCGAGCGTCGCCGCAAGAATGGCGCGGCAAGGTGTAGGCAAAGATGCCAGGACTATAGGTGGCGATAAGCCGAGGACAACCACGTTATTTCGCATAATTATAAAATATAAATGTGTACCACGACTGAAAACCTCGTCGGTGCCGCAACGCGTGGACGTTGCGTCGTCGACGAGAACTTGGAAATAATTGCATTTTTTTTAGTATATCACATAAGCGGCGCGTAAAACGACAATAAAATGTAGTTATTGACAGAAGAGTCTAAAAAAATTGAGATTAAACAATTGAGATTAAACAATTTTAATTAGTATAGATCGAGATAATATAAATACGTTTGTGGCTATGCTATTATAATAATTGTAATTTACAAATTAGAATTATCGGAAAAGCAGGAAATATTAAAAATGCCGATGTCAATAAAAGTAACGATATAAATTCTCTCTAATTAAATGATGATATTAACAGTCACTATTTTCTTGTATCTTAACATCGCTCATAAATTAGCAATTGTTGTGAAACCAACGGGGTCGGTTGTTCGCACGGTAGTCGCTGAATCATTTTTGGTACCATATAATTACTAAGCGAATTTGATGGTTGCCAGCAGCACTCTCCAACCGCGAGGTGATCGATGAATCATTTCATTATGCATTAACTTCGAAACTAATAAGAGCTGTCCAGAAAGCAATCGCACAAACAGATGTGACATATGTATATATAGAAAACACATTATCAGCTTGAGATCGCTCTCTGTATTTTTCTCGAACGTTTTCATAATCGATTATAGCTTGAAGATAACTTATTGCTCGCAATTCGCAACAATGAGGCTGCTGTTGTGTTTCATTCAATTATCTAATTCGTTTTTTATTTATTTTTTTAGAATTTGAAGTTGCGACAATCGTTCTATGCATTTCATGATTTACGTATCGTCGGTCATACATTATTTATACATACACATATATGTAATATAATAATATATAATATATACATATATTTCCTTTCGTATCGCCATATATGAGTGATTCACATCGGTGCAAATCTAATCTAAGAATTAATCGCGCTTACCAATTAATCAATATCTCCGGACATGTTTATTATTTGACATAAATGGAATGTTTAATTACTTTTAGAATACTTAATAAAAAAGTATTTTTATTTATTGTAAACGGTAACGTTAACAGCCGGGGAAGACTTCGCGCTTAATTAACTGCGTATATTTTCAGATCTCGCATTTTATGTTAATTATTCAACATGAATATTAAGAAGATATCGTTGATTCTTAATTTAGCAACAGCGCAAAAAAAGAAAGCGATTAAAGCAAATTACGCCGTTTGATCGGTCGCAATTTCCACGTCGCAGAATCACCGCAATTATGTTATCTGAATTAAGCGCTCGATATATATCTACGTCCTTGCATTTACCCCGCGTATTACTGCAACCAGAAGACATTTGTCCTGCTAAGCGGAAGTTTTACCCGTTTAGTTGATCTTCCCGGTCTATCGCGCTGTAAACTTCCCTCGACCGATCCTCCAACGGTGAAAAAAAAAGATTATCGCTCTGTTCGGCGGGTCCGATGTCGCTTGTCGTTCTTCTCGGTATTTCGGCAAGGATTCACTTCAACGTCGACGTCTTCGTCGACGTGATACTGAGCGTTTGACGACATTATTCCGCGGCGCTCGATACATTCACCCATCCTGGAGACAAGGGGGACACGGAGATTACGGGGGTCAGTTCAAAATAATTTCCAAACGACACAGTATTATTATTGCTATATGACATATATCTGTGTAACAGTAATAATAATACTGTGCCGTTTAATTAAAATAAATTATTTTCATTAAATTAATATTGGACTCTATTTTTTCCTTCTTCAAAAGTTGACTGGAGCTTTAAGTAAATTTTTTTCTTTCCGAAAAGAATGTCGTTGCGCATCGCGTACTTGACTATGTTTTTGACAGTGGTGTTGATAGCGGTTTACTATTCGGCGACGTTAATAGTCTGCTTTCTATAACGGTGTGCACTCGCATTCTGCCTTTTTTTTTATTTAGATTAGAAGAATTCGTCGACGATGGTACCTATTATAAATTAATCGTTCTACGTGGCAGTGCCGACTACGACTTTCAATTAGTCCCCGTAAAAGTTTACTCGGCCATCGAGGAGCTCGACTTTCACTTCTGCTCGTACACCTTTTGAGCGATCAAAGTTATGTCAGAGACTATGTTGTATTCGGTAATATGGAATTATAATCACGTTTAATACAATATCTATCGTGTGATTTCGTTCACGCTGACGCACATAAAGAAAAAAATGATGTTGTATCAACAGTATCAGGCTAATTGGAAGTAATCTTGCTAATTCAATAAACAATAAACAGTATTAGTGAAACAATACTTATTTTATTAAAAGAAGAAATACTTATTTTATTAAAACGAAAGCATGAGTTGAATTAACAAGATTATTTTCAATTAGACTTAATGCTGTTGATACAACGTAGGGTTGTGTGGGGTGATGTGCAACATGGGGTGATGTGCAACGTTTCCGATTCCTGGTCTGCATGTCGACATTTGTCAGAACCGCATACTGCCATCTATTTGTGTCAATAGTACCTTGTTTTAGATAAATAACTCGCGAGATGGCACGCACCCTGGTTTGCTGTACGAAAAGCGAGTTAAATTTCTCGAGCTCAATGTAATTTTCGCTTTTCACATTCATAGTGATTTCGTGAATTGGTTTTAGTCATCTTATAGGTAAATATTTTTATATTGTTAGTTTTTTAAGTACTTTTGATGATCCAAAGCGATTTTGTGATTTTCTTGCGTTGTGTTGGTGTCACGCCAGTCCGCGCAAAATAGCGTGTTTGGGGTGATGTGCAACTTCTTTTTTGGGGGTGATGTGCAACACTCATTTTTCGCTAGTTTATTGCTATTTTACGATTGAACATGTGTATATGAAGTGTTTTAATGCATTTTTCAATGTGTTTAGTCATTATGCCACGAAAGTATAAAAATAAGGGTATCGCTGTTCCGGTCAATTGCGAGCTAATTTGGGCAGCAAATAAAATTGCTGAAAGGCGATCATCCGGTTGCGTTTTTTCTTTCATTATATTAATTTTTAAGTGATAAATAAATAAGAAATCAAATAAAAAATAATTTTTTTTGTGAAATTTCCATTTGTCAGAGGTCGATTACAATACAGTGAAATTTTTTGTTCACCAAATTTCGATTAATTTGTATTTAAGAAGCCCAAATTTAACATTTAAGTCGATTGATGTCGATATTCATGCATTTTTTACCTTAATTTTACCTGTGTTGCATATCACCCCAAGAAACATTGAAAATGCTAAAACAGACGTTTTTTTGAAAACTCAAAAAATTTTTAGGAAAAATTAAAAATTTTGAAAATCTAATCACGCAGAATTGTAGTATTTTCCTTCCTCTACATTATACAGCCATGATATCTTCAAGAATATGATTTTTGGATATGTTTTCCGAGCAACGAGTGAACGTGTTGCACATCACCCCACACAACCCTACATCATTTTTTTCTCCGTGTATATGGAGTGATAAATGGTTTGTGAGTCACAAGACGTTTCTGCGACAGTTTCAAACGAAAGGAAATAAGTATTAAGAATTAAACATATTAAACATGTCGTCGATATTTTCAAATGTGACCAGCTCTGCCAAAGATGAAATGGGAAGGATGGCTGGCTTACGAGTCGTGCGTGGACGATCTTGAATGATTTTCGAAATGTTACTTAAATATTAATATTATTAACAATTTCGAATTTTTTCTAAGCCTAGTGATTATGGTACATAAATGAAGATTTAAGTTATTATATTGCGAATTATTATGTTTGCAGCGTGTTAACACTAAAATAAAATAAGAATTTAAAACATCTTCCTAGTGAGAGAAGAAAACAAAACTTCAGTTTAGCATTTTTTTTTTAAAGTTATTCAATTTTCGTTGACAATCATTCAAAGTATTCAACATAAGAAATCAAATTAAACAATATATTAAATAATTAAATTATCGATATTAAGGAGATTCTTTCCATGCTCAACACCACATACCTTTTGCGACACATGCACGTTTAAATTTATTGATCTTTATGCATCAGGTTGGAAGCTAAGATACGTCGATATAACTTGAAATAGTAACGGGTGTATAAGAAGTGGGTGGATAAGTAATGCCAGCTATGGTGAGCTTAACGACATCGAATAATTTATCGGTTTGGCCGATGATTCGCCGATAAAAATTGTATCGTCACATACCCCGATCTACATAATTTATAATAATGCTGCTGCAATTAATTATATAGATCCTAGGATCCGATAAATTCTTGTATGCGATAATCGCTCTTCAGTCACGCGTTTACACCTTTGAGAGAATCGCAGTACCTTCCTTCTTTTCAACACTTCCGGCTGCGATAGCCGCGCTGTGAGCTTTTTCGATAAAGGACTCTTCGATTCATTGTTGTGTTGGCAGGATCTGGGATTCCGATTTTTTTGTGCCTCTCTACAATCTCACCTGTTTGTTTTAGTCCACAAGAGGGATAATTTTTCTGAATTAAACGTTAATTATTTATCGCAACAGTGTCCAACTGGACGAAATCGACATTTATTTTTTACACAGTAGCCGTTAACCTGCATTTTGCAAAATGACATACGCGACAGCGCGATCAATCATAATACTTTTCCTCGTGTTGGGCACCAAAACGCTGACAGAGAGTATAGGCATTAACAATTATTTCCAACTGATCAACGACGTCTACAGATATTATCGCACGTCGTGTGTTATTTTCGTGCAATCTGACAATTACGGTGAGTAGATACCGGGAACAGTTTCCGGTTATAATTTCTCACACTGCACTTCCGCGAACTTTCGAACAAATATAGAATCATCATTTCACGTGCAAATTATTTTATTTCTATATTATACGATTCAAAAAATTATTTTTTTTTATCTAATTGTTACGGATTTAAATTAAATAAAATGTAATTAAATAAAAAAAATTAAATTACTTTTTTCTAACTTTTGTTTGCAGTTATGATTTAAGAGAGCATTTAATTCTGACAACAAGTAAAATATAATACCATCTTCGATGCGAATATTACAGATTTAAACGCGACGACATTAGTGCACACGTGGTCGCGCGAATTCTCACGACACCGAGTCATGACCGTGACCACAACTTTCTCGGATCTGACGAGTGAGTACAACGACTACTGGAAGAATATCACGCGGCCGTTGTTTGTCGTTCTCCTCGACACCGAGGAGACCATGGGCGAGTTCGCCGAGACCACGAGGAGCGTAAAGCCCATCTCTTTTCCCATTTGGCTCGTTATGTTTCTTCAGCGTCCTGGGAATCCTCTCGAGGAGCGCTGCAGACATCCTATCGATAACGTATTCAACGTGGACTTCAGGACCCAGATGCTGGTCCTCTGCTACGCTCGTCCGATTCTAGTCGAGTGGTACGCCATTCGCGATAATCGCATCAGAACGTTCGACCTGGCCTTGTGGTCCCCCGATAGAGGTTTACTTTTAAAAACGCAAAAGTCCCTCTACGCTAGAAGGAGCAACATGTTCGGCGACGTTGTACGCGTGGCGTCCGTGATCGTAAGTTTTTCGCTCTTCCTCGAGCTCCGTTGTGCGTTGCTTCTTTTGCGAATCGGAAATTGGTCGTGAGCGACGACCTTCTGAAAAATAGTCGCCTTGAAAGAAAATTACCTCGCAATTTCCCACGAAATCGATATTAGAACGATTATTTATTAATCCGTAGACTCGCGTAAATTGACTTGAAAATTCTGTTGATATATGCACGAAGAACTCGCCGCTGATCTCGCATGAGAACGGTACGGTCGGCGGGTTTTTCGGTCTGTTGCTGATAGAGCTCAGCAAAGTGATGAACTTCACGGTGGAGATTCTGGATCCGGTGGAGGAATTCGGCAGCTGGAGCAAAGAAAAAATGGTGTGGACAGGTGCAATCGGCCAGTTGGTGACCAACGAAGCTGATATCGGCATCTCCGCATTCTCGATGACGACTGGTAGACAAAACGTCATTGACTATACAATACCATTGATACGTTCGCGATACCGTCTTTATTTTAAGAGGCCTAACACAGTCTTGGTGGAATGGTCTTTATACTTAAGGGTAATAATTATATATCTTTATATTAACAGTATCTATACATAAATTAGTATTAGGTGTATTAATAGTAGACATGCATTATTTAATATATGTATTACATATGCCTTATGTTAATTATACTGGCTACAATTGGAGGGGTAAAAACCACAGTAGCGTAAGTCAATTTTTTTAAAATATTTGACTTACACCACTGTAATTTTTACCTTTTTAATTGTACAATAATAGAAGTTTAAAACTGCACAAAGATTTTATAATCATTCTGTTTATTTATAAAATTAAAAATGCAATTACTTAAAATTGTTTAATTACATCTCTGGGAAAAGTGTTAACATTGCACAAAAAACAGTGTTAAGATAATTTATGCTAAAGATTCACGATAACAAAGTGAAATAAATTGCTGCTTTTCTTCATCGATAAATGTTCCAGGCATTCAGCTTTGGAACTTGGATAGCATTATTAATGATAATAATAACAGCTTCTATTCTATTGACTATCATAAAGACAAAAGGATACTTTTCGATGGACTTGATGTTCGAAAACTATATTAATGTTTGGGGGATTTATTGTCAGCAAGGTTTGTCAGGTAACGTTTACTAGAGACATTCAATATTTGTCTAGCATAATATTTTTGTCTTATTTGTCACGTTTTAAGCAATTGTGTGATGCATCGATATGTGTCAATATATGCTAATATGTCAATATGCCATATATATAGCGGAAAGTCCTTTATTATGAGATATAGGCTTCTGATAAGTGATAGCGAGGTGTTTCTGCTAAACTAATAGGTTCTATTTGTTGGTTTCATAAACTTATTGCCCTTAGAGTAAAACCTGTTTAGTGGAAAATTCATTATTCGATCGTGCGTGCATTCGCCTTCTACATTTTTCAATTCTGCACATAAACTTCCGGCAATCACGCAAAATAGATATGCTATCTCATAACAGGGGAATTTCCTTTACATATATATGTATATTTGACACCATAATATAATGCACATGTATATTTTATGCAAAGAATTTCTCAGCGAGTCATCGATGAGACTGGCTTTTTTCTCGATTTCTGCTTCGTCGATAGTAATTTTGGCCACTTATTCCGCCTCGTTTATCAGCAATCTAGTTCTCTGTACGCCCAAACTACCTTTTTCCACTCTGGAGGGTTACGTTAAGGATGGATCTTACAAATTAATTGTGGTGCGAAATAGCGCCGAGTACGACGTTCCTACTGTGAGTTCGCCGTTACTTATAAAGCGCAGAAATTATATTCTTGCGAAACAGTGATTTGTCAGTCATAGTAATTTCGATTGAAAAGCTCGCAAATAAAAGCACAATCTTGTAGCTGAGAAAATTTTGAAAGCATTATAAAATTAATATTATGCATGACATATACAAGTATATAAGTTTAGTAATTTTTTTGTAGAAAACGTAATTTTAAACGTTAGAGAAATAATTTTGTAGGGAATATATACTGTTCTTAAATTTGTTTGTATTCTTATAATGTAAGTATTTCCGGCAAAAGTTCGTAAAGAAGAGATCATATTCCTATTATAAGGTAAAGGTACCAATACCCGGACGCTTAAAATTATAATAGGTGTATCAATACCTGGACACATACCTATGTCTGGATACCTTTAAAAAAATATCAATTTATGGAAAAAAACGTTTGGATACTATAACAAAAGTTTTAGACTACAAGAAGAAATATTTTTATCTTTGATTTTAATTCGCGTTATTATACTTATATAAATAATAAAGGTGTCCAGATATAGGTACATATGGCCGGGTATTGGCACCTTTACCTTAACTGGAAAAGAAATCTTTTTCTTCAAATTATTCTTTCTCAAATTTTGCAGCACGTCAAGGATCCCGTTTTCCTGCAAATGTACGAATTGTTAGAAGAAAAGTATTTGCCGCTGTCAACGACGAAGGGATTCGAGAAAGTTAGCAATATTACTTAATTATAATGAAATCAACGACGTTAAGTTTCGTTAAGTCGTTCATTCTCATGTCAATTCTTACGCAGCTCTGCGAGAGAAACAAGTTATCGTTTTACACGACGGAGATATTTAAAGAAGCTATTAACATTTATATACGGTGTAGAGTCGTATATATTGAGACCGGAAGAATCGACAATTTGGCGATAACTCTAACGAAAGGAAATCCTTACACTGGTTTTATGAATTACCAGTAAGTCCTAAATATACATATTTATTTACAAAGACACATTTTTTATTTAATATACATTTATTGTTTAGGAGACTGCTATCCTTCATTGTACTACGTAATTGTCTGATGTTTATAAGTTGAGTGTTTGTTAATGCATGTGATAAAAAATCAATGAATTTTATTAATATCACATATTTTTAAAAATATAATTTTTAATAATTTTTAAGGTATAAATTTCATATATTTTATCTTATAAATATTCATTTAAGAATGCGAGAATATCGTTAAATTTTAATATTGTTGAAATCATTAAATTACAAGAAATGTTGTATTATAATATTCAGATAGAACTACTTACGACTGCTTTTCCCTTTTCAAGAATAAATGCTTTAAATATATTTTCATATTTTTCAGCTTGCGGAAATTGCAGCTTAATGGCGTTATACATAAATTAAAGAACAAGTATCACATACGAAGGAATCATCCGAGCGGGGTACATTACGGTTTGGTCGAATTAAGGGATGTAACGCCAACTTTGGTAATGGTGGCGGTTAGTATGGTCCTGGCACTTCTTATCTTGATAATTGAAAAAGTGTATTATTCGTCTAAAACTCGATCTAAGAACAACAACCCGAGCAGAAATCCTTATAGCCGCGAGGCAATAATCAGGTCCAAATAAAAATGCCTGATTTTTTGGTCAGAACCAAATCAGGTAATCTGGATATGGCCCTGATCCGAAAATAATGCAGCGCATGAGGATCCGAAAATAACGCGATCAGGACATGAGGATTTTAATCGTGTAAGGTCTTGAAAAGGTTACCTAATACGGACCAAGTGAGGACAACGTATGTGATCCTTATAGTTTTCTTACATTAAATATCGCATTAACCCTTTTAATGCGGAAAATGACTATAGTCACTGCAGTCCATTATACTGCTCACTGCGCCCGAGCAGGGACTATATATATATTGTCACTGTCCACATGCTGTTCACTGCGGTCGAGCAACTTGAAATGTTAACTTGCAACTTGAAATGTTAACTTAAAATGCTTCTGTTGATAATTTTTTAAATTGTTTTGTTATTGAGTTTTATTACATATAATATAATTGAAGGCGTTGAACGTCGAGTGCCTAGCTCTCTCGGCTGAATCGCGTATATCGGCGGATCGACGATCCGGCCACTACACTGGAGGCCCGTTTGCGTCCCGGTCGCCCCGTACCGAAAGGGTTAAAGGATAAGCCGGTAAACTAGTGATAGAAATGTAATTGGCATAAAAAATGCTGAAAGCAATGTTCCAAAATTCACCAGCAAGTGCTGGAAATCTACAGTACACGACAGCGCTGGAGGGTGAATTTTGGAACATAGCCGTTGTTTAATCGAACTCTTTACCACAGTTTCAACTGTGTTGTCACACGAACTTATCGTCACGTAATCAGCTGCCATATTGTGAGGTGGATTTTTCGCACATATGAAATGACAGGATCCTCAGCACCTACAATCAAGTAATTTTTTAAAAGAAACTGAAAATTAAAGAATAAAACTGAAATATATATATTCGTAACTATATATACATTAATCATTACAGTAGAAATAAGAAAGCCGATTGTAAACTGAACTTCTTCAGTTGATAACTGAATAATCGTTCTATTCGTATTTACACAACTGTAAAGTATCATTATTATTAATATAATACTGATACTATTATTAATGCGTGGAGGAACATATGATATATATAATAAAAATAAGAAAAAAAAAGAAATCTCCTTATACCTACATATTATAATTTACTTCGTGGTTTGCTCATGGAACACAAATGGCAGTCGTCGTTGATTCACTGTCAAAATGACAGTTTTCCCTAAATAATACAATAGAAATCTAGGAAATAAATAAATTCTAATGGAAATCCATTTTGAGACGTTCCGTAATACGTATCTTGAACCTCTCGGGGTACTGAGCCCCTCCACCATCTGCAAGGTCGTATCCAATGGGAGAGGATTATCACGGGAAAAAGCTATGTATTTTTCGGTACACAAAAAATGAGCACCGGACGCACGTAAGTAAGGCGTCGCTGTTACAAGACAATTATTGCCGGTAAATACATTGCGACGGAAAGACATAATTTGGTGCGACACTTGTACGGCATTCCCGAATTTAAATTAGAGGAAAACGCTAATAATCACACGATACTTTGCGCTCCCAAAAGTGCGACGCGATGAACCGCTTAGACGATTGTCGGCGATTTAAAGTCACGTATGAGTTTTTGAACGACTCGTGCTCGTGGCATTGCCGTGTTCACATACAGTTGTTCTCTTTCCACGTTTCTCGATTTTTATTTTTGGTCTTTAAACTGCTGGGGCACCTCACTGCATCAAAGTCGTACCCCGCTTGGGGGTTTATCGCCGGCGAAGAACCATACGACAGCTTTGCATCCAGAAAATGAGCACGTTCGTCGCTGGTACGAAATATTTATAATATCAGAAAACATATATCAATTGAGTATTTTATCAAATGTACTATAATTAATTACGGCAGCACACATGAATGCGTGTGACTCGCACTGCTACCTCTTCGCTCGAGCGTCGCCGCAAGAATGGCGCGGCAAGGTGTAGGCAAAGATGCCAGGACTATAGGTGGCGATAAGCCGAGGACAACCGCGTTATTTCGCATAATTATAAAATATAAATGTGTGCCACGACTGAAAACCTCGTCGGTGCCGCAACGCGTGGACGTTACGTCGTCGACGAGAACTTGGAAATAATTGCATTCATCTTTTAGTATATCACATAAGCGGCTCGTAAAACGACAATAAAATGTTGTTATTGACAGAAGAATCTAAAAAAATGCAATTGAGATTAAACAATTTTAATTAGTATAAATCAAGATAATATAAATACGTTTGTGGACCGATCCTCCAACGGTGAAAAAAAAAGATTATCGCTCTGTTCGGCGGGTCCGATGTCACTTGTCGTACTTCTCGGCATTTCGGCAAGGACTTCAACGTCGACGTCTTTGTCGACGTGATATATTGTGCATCCGAAGACATTATTCCGCGGCGCTCGTTACATTCACCCATCCTGGAGACAAGTACGGAGATTACGGTGGTCAGTTCGAAATATCTTCCAAACGGCACAGTATTATTATTGCTAGGACATATATCTGTATAACAGCAATAATAATACTGTGCCGTTTAATTAAAATAAATTATTTTAATTAAATTAATCTATGGGTTCTATTTTTTCTTTCTTCAAAAGTTGATTGGAGCTTTAAGTAAATTTTTTCTTTCCGAAAAGAATGTCGTTGCGCATCGCGTACTTGACGATATTTTTGACAGCGGTGTTGATAGCGGTTTACTATTCGGCGATGTTAATCTGCTTTCGATAATGGCGTGCACTCGCATTCTGCCTTTTCAGATTAGAAGAATTCGTCGACAATGGTACCTATAAGTTAATCGTTCTACGTGGCAGTGCCGACTACGACTTACAATTAGTCGTCGTAAAAGTTTACTCGGCGATCGAGGAGCTCGACTTTCACTTCTGCTCGTACACCTTTTGAGCGATCAAAGTTATGTCAGAAACTATGTTGATTTCGGTAATATGTAATTATAATCACGTTTAATACAATATCTATCGTGTGATTTCGTTCATGCTGACGCACATAAAGAAAAAAATGATGTTGTATCAACAGTATCAGTCTAATTGGAAGTATTCTTGCTAATTCAATAG
The DNA here is from genome assembly GCF_030848805.1 of Temnothorax longispinosus. Taxonomy (NCBI): domain Eukaryota; kingdom Metazoa; phylum Arthropoda; class Insecta; order Hymenoptera; family Formicidae; genus Temnothorax; species Temnothorax longispinosus. Next base: position 5,688,882 of record NC_092365.1, on the reverse strand, counting down.
ACAATAAACAGTATTAGTGAAACAATACTTATTTTATTAAATATACTTATTTTATTAAAAGAAGAAATACACTTATTTTATTAAAACGAAAGCGCATGACTTGAATTAACAAGATTGTTTTCATATAGACTTAATGCTGTTGATACAACGTACGTCACTTTTTTCTCCGTGCATATATGGAGTAATAAATGGTTCGTGAGTCACAAGACGTTTCTGCGACAGTTTCAAACGAGGGAAAATAAGTATTAAGAATTAAACATATTAAACATGTCGTCGATATTTTCAAATGTGACCAGCTCTGCCAATGATGAAATCGGAAGGATGGCTGGCTTACGAGTCGTACGTGGGCAATCTCGAAAAATTTTTGAAATGTTACTTAAATATTAATATTATTAACAATTTTGAATTTTTTCTAAGCCTATAGTGATCATAGTACATAGATGAAGATTTAAATTATTATATTGCGAATTATTATGTTTGCAGCGTGTTAATAAAAATAGAATAAGAATTTAAAACATATTCCTAACAAGAGAAGAAAACAAAACTTCAGTTTTAGCATTTTTTTTTTGAAAGTCATTCAGTTTTCGTTGACAATCATTCAAAGTAATTCAACATAAGAAATCAAATTAAACAATATATTAAATAATTAAATTATCGATATCAAGGAGATTCTTATTTCCATGCTCAACACTACATCCCTTTTGCGAGACATGCACGTTTAAATTTATTGATCTTTATGCATCGAGTTGAAAGCTAAGATACGTCGATATAACTTGAAATAGTAACGGGTGTATAAGAAGTGGGTGGATAAGTAATGCCAGCTATGTGAGCTTAACGACAGCGAATAATTTATCGGTTTGGCCGATGATTCGCCGATAAAAATTGTACCGTCGCATACCCCCCATCTACATAATTTGTAATAATGCTGCTGCAATTAATTATATAGATCCTAGGATCCGATAAATTCTTGTATGCGATGATCGCCCTTCAGTCACGCGTTCACACCCTTGAGAGAATCGCAGTACCCTCCTTCTTTTTAACACCTCCGGCGGCGACAGCCGCGTTGTGAGCTTTTTCGATAAAGGACTCTTCGATTCATTGTTGTGTTTAGCAGGATCTGAGACTCCGATTTCTTTGTGCCTTTTTACAGTCTCACCTGTTCCTTTCAGTTCACAAGATAAGTTTTCCGAATTAAACGTTAATTATTTATATAACGGTGTCCAACTGGACGAAATCGACATTTATTTTTTACACAGTAGCTGTTAATCTGGATTTTGCAAAATGACATACGCGACAGCGCGATCAATCGTAATACTTTTCCTCGTGTTAGGCACCAAAACGCTGACAGAGAGTATAGGCATTAACAATTATTTTCAACTGATCAACGACGTCCACAAATATTATCGTACGTCGTGTGTTATTTTCGTGCGGCCTGACAATTACGGTGAGTATACTTTGATACCGGGAACAGTTTCCGGTTATCATTTTTCACATTGATTTTCGCGAACTTTCGAACAAATGTTGAATCATTATTTCACGTGCAAATTATTTTAGTTCTATATGATTTAAAAAATTATTTTCTTTTTTATCTAATTGTTACGGATTTAAATTTAATAAGATGCAATTAAATAAAAAGAATTAAGTCACTTTTTTCTAACTTTATCCTTGAAGAAATTAAATGCAGTTATGATTTAGAGAGCATTCATAATTCTGACAAGTAAAATGTAATACCATTTTCGATGCGAATATTACAGATTTGAACACGCATTGGTGCACACGTGGTCGCGCGAATTCTCACGACACTGAGTCATGACCGTGACTATAACTTTCTCGGATCTGAAGAGTGAGTACAACGACTACTGGAAGAATATCACGCGGCCGTTGTTTGTCGTTCTCCTCGACACCGAGGAGACCATGGGCGAGTTCGCCGAGACCACGAGGAGCGTAAAGCCCATCTCTTTTCCCATTTGGCTCGTTATGTTTCTTCAGCATTCTGATGGGAATCCTCTCGAGGAGCGCTGTAGACATCCTACCGTTAACGTATTCAACGTGGACTTCAGGACCCAGATGCTGGTCCTCTGCTACGCTCGCCCGATTCTAGTCGAGTGGTACGCTATTCGCGATAATCGCACCAGAACATTCGACCTGGCCTTGTGGTCCCCCGATAGAGGTTTACTTTTAAGGACGCGAAAGTCCCTCTACGCTAGAAGGAGCGACATGTTCGGCGACGTTGTACGCGTGGCGTCCGTGAACGTAAGTTTTTCGCTTTTCCTCGAGCTCCGTTGTGCGTTGCTTCTTTTGCGAATCGGAAAATGGTCGTGATCTTCTAGAAAATTGTCGCCTTAAAAAAAAATTATCTCGCAATTTGTCACGAAATCGATATTACAATGATCTGAACGATTATTTATTAATCCTTAACGATGATTTATAGATCCGTATAGACTCGCGTAAATTGACTTGACAATTCTGTTGGTATATGCACGAAGAACTCGCCGCTGATCTCACACGAGAACGGTACGATCGGCGGGTTTTTCGGTCTGTTGCTGATAGAGCTCAGCAAAGTGATGAACTTCACGGTGGAGATTCTGGATCCGGTGAAGGGATACGGCAGCTGGAGCAAAGAGAAAAGGTGTGGACGGGTGCGATCGGCCAGTTGGTGGCCAACGAAGCCGATATCGGCATCTCCGCATTCACAATGACGACTCACAGACAAAACGTCATCGACTATACAATACCATTGATACGCTCGCAATACAGCCTTTATTTTAAGAGGCCTAACACAGCCTTGGTGGAATGGTCTTTATACTTAAGGGTAATAATTATATATCTTTATATTACAGTACCTATACATAAATTAGTATTAGGTGTATTAATAGTAGACATGCATCATATTTAATATATGTATTACATATGCCTATGTTAATTATATTGGCTACAATTGGAGGGGTAAAAACCACAGTGGTGTAAGTCAAATTTTTTAAAATATTTGAGTTACACCAGTGTAATTTTTACTCCTCTAATTGTACAATGATAGAAGTTTAAAACTGCACAAAGACTTTATAATCATCCTGTTTACTTATAAAATTAAAAATGCAATTACTTAAGATTGTTTAATTACATCTCTGGGAAAAGTGTTAACATTGAACAAAAACAGTGTTAAGATAATTTATGCTAAGGATTCACGGTAACAAAGTGGAATAAATTGCTACTTTTGTTTACCAATAAATGTTCCAGGCATTTAGCTATGGAACTTGGATAGCATTATTAATGATAATAACAACAGCTTCTATTCTATTGACTATCATGAAGACAAAAGGATACTTTTCGATGAACTTGATGTTCGAAAACTATATTAATGTTTGGGGGATTTATTGTCAGCAAGGTTTGTCAGGTAACGTTTACTAGAGACATTCTATGCTATATATATAGAGGAAAGTTCCCTATTATGAAATAGGCTCTTAATAAGCGATAACGAGGTGTTTCTGTTAAACTAATAGGTTCTATTTGTTGGTTTCTTCACGAACTTATTGCCCTTAGATTAAAACCTTTTTAGTGGAAAATTCATTGTTCGATCGTGCGTACACTAGCCTTCTACATTTTTCAATTTTGCACATAATCTTCCGGCGATCACGCAAAATAGATGTAGCATCTCATAATAGGGGACTTTCCTCTACATATATATATGTATATTTGATACCATAATAATAATGCACATGTATATTTTATGCAAAGAATTTCCCAGCGAGTCACCGGTGAGACTGGCTTTTCTCTCGATTTCTGCTTCGTCGATAGTAATTTTGGCCATCTATTCCGCCTCGTTTATCAGCTATCTAGTTCTCTGTACACCCAAACTGCCTTTTTCCACTCTGGAGGGTTACGTTAAGGATGGCTCTTACAAATTAATTGTGGTGCAAAATAGCGCCCAGTACGATGATCTTAATGTGAGCTTGCCGTTATTTAAAGCGCAGAAATTATTCTTGCGCAACAGTAATTGTCAGTCACAGTAATTTTGATTGAAACACTCGCAATAAAAGCACAGTCTCGTAATTGTATTAGTTATTACATGACATACACAATATATGTTAATAATTTAGTAATTTTCTTGTAGAGGTAATTTTAAACGTTAAAGAATGTAATTTGTAGAGAATATATTGTTCTTAAATTCTTTATTGTATTCTTATAATGTTGGGCGAAAATTCTAAGGAAGAAACATCCTATCCCGACTACAACTGGGAAAAAAATATTTTTCTTCAAATTATGCTTTCTCAAATTTTGTAGCATCTCAAGGATCCCGTTTTCTTGCAAATGTACGAATTGCTGGAAGAAAAGCATTTATTACCGCTATCAACGATGGAGGGATTCAAGCAAGTTAGCGATATTACTTAATTAATGAAATCAACGACGTTAAGTTTCATTAAGTCGTCCATTATTTTCATATCAATTCTTACGCAGCTCTGCGAGAGAAACAAGTTAGCGCTTTACACGACGGAGATATTTAAAGAGTTTAATATTATACCGTGTAGAGTCGTATATATTGAGACCGGAAGAATCGTCAATGTGGTGATAACTCTAACGAAAGGAAATCCTTACACTGGCCTCATGAATTACCAGTAAGTCCTAATGTATATATTTATTTACAAAGATATATTTTATTATTTAATATACATTTATTGTTTAGAAAACTGTCATCCTTTATTGTACTATGTACGTAATTGTCTGATGTTTATAAGTTGAGTGTTTGTTGATGCATATGATAAATCGATGAATTTATTAATAGCATTATTTCTTCAAAATATAATTTTTAATAACTTTTAAGGTATAAATTTCATATATTTGGTCTTATAAACATTTATCTAAGGATGCGAGAATGTTGTTAAATTTTAATGTCGTTGAAATCACAAAATTACAAGAAATGTATTATATTCAGATAGAAACTACTCTTACGACTGCTTTTCTCTTTTCAAGAATAAATATTTTAAATATCTTTTTACATTTTTCAGCTTGCGGAGATTTCAGCTTAATGGCGTTATAAGCAAATTGAAGAACAAATATTTCATACGAGATAATCCGAGAGAGGTACCTTATTACGGTTTGGTCGAATTAAACGATGTAACGCCAGCTCTGGCGATGGTGGCGGGCAGTATGGTCCTGGCACTTTTATCTTGATAATCGAGAAAGTGTATTATTCGTCTAAAACTCGATCTAAGAACAACAATCCGAGCAGAAATCCTGGCAATTTGCAAGGCAATAATCCAAATCAAAATGCCTGATTTTTTGGTCAAGACCGAGTCAGGTAATCTGAATATGGCCCTGATCCGAAAATAACGCAAAATTGTGAATTTTGTGAATCACAAGACATTTCTGCGACAGTTTCAAACAAGGGGAAATAAGTATTAAGAATTAAACATATTAAACATGTCGTCGATATTTTCAAATGTGACCAGCTCTGCCAAGATGAAATGAAAAGGATGGCTGGCTTACGAGTCGTGCGTGGGCGATCTTGAATAATTTTCGAAATGTTACTTAAATATTAATATTATTAACAATTTCGAATTTTTTCTAAGCCTAGTGATTATAGTACATAGATGAAGATTTAAGTTATTATATTGCGAATTATTATGTTTGCAGTGTGTTAACACTAAAATAAAATAAGAATTTAAAACATCTTTCTAGCGAGAGAAGAAAACAAAACTTCAGTTTTAGCTTTTTTTTTTAGTCATTCAATTTTCGTTGACAATCATTCAAAGTATTCAACATAAGAAATCAAATTAAACAATATATTAAATAATTAAATTATCGATATCAAGGGGATTTCTTCTATGCTCAACACAACATCCCTTTTGCGAGACATGCATCACGTTTAAATTTATTGATCTTTATGCATCGAGTTGAAAGCTATTAAGATACGATATACTCGATATAACTTGAAATAGTAACGGGTGTATAAGAAGTGGGTGGATAAGTAATGCCAGCTATGTGAGCTTAACGACAGCGAATAATTTATCGGTTTGGCCGATGATTCGCCGATAAAAATTGTACCGTCGCATACCCCCATCTACATAATTTGTAATAATGCTGCTGCAATTAATTATATAGATCCTAGGATCCGATAAATTCTTGTATGCGATGATCGCCCTTCAGTCACGCGTTCACACCCTTGAGAGAATCGCAGTACCCTCCTTCTTTTTAACACCTCCGGCGGCGACAGCCGCGTTGTGAGCTTTTTCGATAAAGGACTCTTCGATTCATTGTTGTGTTTAGCAGGATCTGAGACTCCGATTTCTTTGTGCCTTTTTACAGTCTCACCTGTTCCTTTCAGTTCACAAGATAAGTTTTCCGAATTAAACGTTAATTATTTATATAACGGTGTCCAACTGGACGAAATCGACATTTATTTTTTACACAGTAGCTGTTAATCTGGATTTTGCAAAATGACATACGCGACAGCGCGATCAATCGTAATACTTTTCCTCGTGTTAGGCACCAAAACGCTGACAGAGAGTATAGGCATTAACAATTATTTTCAACTGATCAACGACGTCCACAAATATTATCGTACGTCGTGTGTTATTTTCGTGCGGCCTGACAATTACGGTGAGTATACTTTGATACCGGGAACAGTTTCCGATTATCATTTTTCACACTGCACTTTCGCGAACTTTCGAACAAATATTGAATTATCATTTCACGTGCAAATTATTTCTATACGGTATTATTTATTTAAACATCGTTTTAATTTTTCAAAAAATTATTTTCTTTTTTATCTATAATTGTTACGGATTTAAATTGAATAAAATGTAATTAAATAAAAAAAAATTAAGTCACTTTTTTCTAACTTTTATTCTTGAAGGAATTAAGGCTCAACTTCTGAATAGCCCCTACTTCCGAATTTTATGAAACTTGCAGCAATTGTTGACCATTAGAGGACACGTTCATATCATAAAAATTTTGTACGGAAAGGAACGGAGAAATTGGCATAAAAAATTTAAAAATTTGATTCTAATTTATAGACAATCTAATAGTTGAATTTTGATGAAAGTTGTGGAAATAGTATTCTGATCGGCAGGAATGCTTGGACATTTTGATATGTATATGACATATATGTACATGTATATGTATATTATGTCCAGGCATTCCTGCCGGTAGAGCGTACATGTATGAACAAAGAAAAGTCTTTTAAAGCAGTGAATGGAAATTTTAAAGCAGTGGAAAGAGCACGCATGTACTTTGAAGGCACACTATGTGTCTAGTTTAACAATAGTGGAGTCCCCCGCAGGGGAGTGGAATCTACTGCCTCCACGCATACACTTTTCACGCGAGACGAGTTGTCACATGGGTTTATGGCGTGTTTTACGAGCTCGTTTATATAAGTAGAGGTGGTATTAAACAAGATGAGTTAGTCGATCATCTGTGTGAATATTTGTGGCGATATACAAATTATTCATTTGTATTGTATTGCATCGTATTTTCTTTGTTCATGTATGTACATACTATTTTGACATATGTATTAGTCATTTATGCCTTTTAATACTCAACATAACTGCTATATTTCTCAAACTTGTTTTGTTAATAACTTCTGAATAAATAACGAGCGCGGGCTGAAACCTTCCGAAGGTCACTTAGGAGGGTGACCTTGACAATATATAATACTAAAATATCAAGGTCATCCAAGGTGACCCCCTCCATGTAAACAATTACCCAATAGGTAATCATACAATTTACCATTTGTATATTTTTAATTTCACCGTTCCTATTTGTTTCTGTACAAAATCCTTTATGGTGTGAATGTGTCCTTTAATGCTTTACAATTGCTGCAAGTTTCAGTAAATTTGGAAATAGGGGCTAATCGGAGGTCTTACCGAAATTAAATGCAGTTATGATTTAGAGAGCATTTATAATTCTGACAACAAGTAAAATATAATACCATCTTCGATGCGAATATTACAGATTTGAACATGACGACATTGGTGCATACGTGGTCGCGCGAATTCTCACGGCACCAAGTCATGACCATGACCATAACTTTCTCGGATCTGACAAGTGAGTACAACAAGTACGGGAAAAATGTCACGCGGCCGTTGTTTGTCGTTCTCCTCGACACCGAGGAGACCATGGGCGAGTTCGCCGAGACCACGAGGAGCATAAAGCCCATCTCTTTTTCCTTTTGGCTCGTTATGTTTCTTCAGCGTCCTGGAAATCCTCTCGAGGAACACTGCAGACATCCTACCGATAACGTATTCAACGTGGACTTCAGCACCCAGATGCTGGTTCTCTGCTACGCTCGCCCGATTCTAGTCGAATGGTACGCCATTCGCGATAATCGCACCAGAACGTACGACCTGGCCTTGTGGTCCCCCGATAGAGGTTTACTTTTAAGGACGCGAAAGTCCCTCTACGCTAGAAGGAGCGACATGTTCGGCGACGTTGTACGCGTGGCGTCTGTGAACGTAAGTTTTTCGCTCTTCCTCGAGCTCCGTTGTGCGTTGCTTCTTTTGCGAATCGGAAAATGGTCGTGAGCGACGACCTTCTAGAAAATAATCGCCTTGAAAGAAAATTATCTCGCAATTTGCCACGAAGTCGATATTAGAACGATCTGAACGATTATTACAATTAACCCTTAACGATGATTTATAGATCTCGCGTATGTAGACTCCTATGTAGACTCGAGTAAATTGACTTTGACAATTCTGTTGATATATCCACGAAGAACTCGCCGTGGACCTCGCAGGAGAACGGTACGGTCGGCGGGTTTTTCGGTCTGTTGCTGATAGAGCTCAGCAAAGTGATGAACTTTACGGTGGAGATTCTGGATCCGGTGCAGGGATACGGCAGCTGGAGCAAAGAGAAAAAGGTGTGGACAGGTGCGATCGGCCAGTTGGTGGCCAACGAAGCCGATATCGGCATCTCCGGATTTGTGATGACGACTGACAGACAAAACGTCATCGACTATACAATACCATTGATACGCTCGCGATACAGTCTTTATTTTAAGGAGCCTAACACAGCCTTGGTGGAATGGTCTTTATACTTCAGGGTAATAATTATCTTTATATCAACAATACCTATACATAAATTAGTATTAGGTGTATTAATAGTAGACATGCATCATTTAATATATGTATTACATATGCCTATGTTAATTATTTTGGCTACAATTGGAGGGGTAAAAACCACAGTGTTATAAGTCAAATTTTTCAAATATTTGACTTACACCACTGTAATTTTTACCCCTTTAATTGTATAATGATAGAAGTTTAAAACTGTACAAAGACTTTATAATCATTCTGTTCATTTATAAAATTAAAAATGCAATTACTTAAGAACAAAAAACAGTGTTAAGATAATTTATGCTAAAGATTCACGGTAACAAAGTGGATTAAATTGCTGCTTTTCTTCACCGATAAATGTTCCAGGCATTCAGCTCTATAACTTGGATAGCATTATTAATGATAATAATAACAGCTTCTATTCTATTGACTATCATGAAGACAAAAGGATACTTTTCGATGAACTTGATGTTCGAAAACTATATTAATGTTTGGGGGATTTATTGCCAGCAAGGTTTGTCAGGTAACGTTTACTAGAAACATTCAATATTTGTCTGGCATAATATTTTCGAGTTATTAGTCACGTTTTAAGCAATTGTGTGTGATGCATCGATATGTGTCAATATATGCTAATAAGTCAATATATGCCATGTATATATAGAGGAAAGTCCCCTATTATGAAATAGGCTCCTAATAAGCGATAGCGAAGAGTTTCTGTTAAACTAATAGGTTCTATTTGTTGGTTTCATCACGAACTTATTGCCCTTAGAGTAAAACCTGTTTAGTGGAAAATTCATTATTCGATCGTGCGTACACTCGCCTTCTATATTTTTCAATTCTGCACATAAACTTCCGGCAATCACGCAAAATAGATGTGGTATCTCATAACAGGGGACTTTTCTTTACATGTATATGTATATTTGACACCATAATAATAATGCACATGTATATTTTTGCAAAGAATTTCCCAGCGAGTCATCGATGAGACTGGCTTTTCTCTCGATTTCTGCTTCGTCGATAGTAATTTTGGCCATCTATTCCGCCTCGTATATCAGCATTCTAGTGCTCTGTACGCCCAAACTGCCTTTTTCCACTCTGGAGGGTTACGCTAAGGATGGCTCCTACAAATTAATTGTGTTGCAAAATAGCGCCGAGTACGACTATCTTAGTGTGAGCTCGCCGTTATTTAAAGCGCAGAAATTATTCTTGCGCAACAGTAATTTGTCAGTCACAGTAATTTCGATTGAAACACTCGCAAATAAAAGCACAGTCTCGTGATTGTATTAGTTATTACATGACATACACAATAAATATTAATAATTTAGATAGTAATCATTTTCTTGTAGAGGTAATTTTAAACGTTAAAGAATTTAATTTGTAGAGAATATATTATTGTTCTTAAATTTTTTTGCTTCCTCATAGAGGAAGCTTTGTTTTGTATTCTTATAATGTAAACATTACTGGCGAAAATTCTAAGGAAGAGACATTTTATTATTCCGACTACAACTGGGAAAAAAATATTTTTCTTCAAATTATGCTTTCTCAAATTTTGTAGCATCTCAAGGATCCCGTTTTCTTGCAAATGTACGAACTGCTAGAAGAAAAGCATTTATTACCGCTATCAACGATGGAGGGATTCAAGCAAGTTAGCGTTATTAGTTAATTAATGAAATCAACGACGTTAAGTTTCATTAAGTTGTCCATTTTCATATCAATTCTTACGCAGCTCTGCGAGAGAAACAAGTTAGCGCTTTACACGACGGAGATATTTAAAGAGTTTAAAATTATACCGTGTAGAGTCGTATATATTGAGACCGGAAGAATCGTCAATGCGGCGATAGCTCTAACGAAAGGAAATCCTTACACTGGCCTCATGAATTACCAGTAAGTCCTAATGTATATATTTATTTACAAAGATATATTTTATTATTTAATATACATTTATTGTTTGGAAAACTGTCATCTTTTATTGTACTACGTAATAGTCTGGTGTTTATAAGTTGAGTGTTTGTTGATGCACATAATAAATCGATGAATTTTATTAATATCATTAATTCTTGAAAATATAATTTTTAATAACTTTTAAGGTATAAATTTCATATATTTGTTCTTATAAATATCCCTATTCACTCCAACGTTTTTTTCACCCCAATAATTCTCCAACCATGCACTTTCGAGTCCCACGTGTTTTTTATAATGTTAATAGCTTTGAAAAATTTCCCAAAAATTATTATAATATCTTTGTACCTTCGACTAAAAATCAATGTAAAGAACATTTGAAAATCATTTATTTAAATATTTTTTTATAACAATTATATGTTGACAAACACACGTTACGACTCGTTTTACTTAAAAAATCATAACTCACGAACAAATTGACGAAGCTTAATGAACCAAAACGCAAATTAAAGCTAAAAGTAGTGCAAATGAGAAAAAAAATATGAGATAATTATTAATTAAATAGGAATACTTAATTTCGTCGCCGCAAATTTGGTAATTTTTAAATGGTACAGAAGGACTTTAAGGACTTAAAGAATGCTAGAAAAAGAATTTCTGAATAAGAAAAGGCGAATTTGAAGTGTGACAGATATTTTTTATGTAAAAAAATTAATTTTTTTAATATAATCGTAGCTCCTCCCCACCTCTTCCACCTGCCTCTGAGCCATAATAGACCTCTGTGGAATGTTAAATTTTTTTTTTAACGACAAAAATATTTTAAATACGGTTAAATTATACACAAAAATACATTTTTATCGAAAAAAATGTTTATTTACCTTTCACACAACACTGACGTAATCCTCCAACCATGCACTTTCGTGTCCCACCGAGATTTTGATTGTTCCCCGTTTCGAGAGTAAATGAGCTAGGACTTTGAAATTTTTACTTGAGGTTCCCTGCCACAATAACTTTTTTCCGGCGTGGAGGGGATTCTCCCACGATCATTTGTTTTCCGGAACAAACGACTGTTAGAAATTCGTGGGATACGAAAGGCATGGTTGGAACGAATAGGAATATTTATCCAAGGATGCGAGAATGTCGTTAAATTTTAATGTCGTTGAAATCACAAAATTACAAGAAATATATTATATTCAGATAGAACTACTCTTACGACTGCTTTTCTCTCTTCAAGAATAAATACTCTAAATATCTTTTCACATTTTTCAGCTTGCGGAGATTTCAGGTTAATGGCGTTATAAGCAAATTGAAGAACAAATATGTTATACGAGATAATCCGAGGGAGGAACTTTACGGTTGGGTCGAATTAAACGATGTAACGCCAGCTCTGGCAATGGTGGCGGGCAGTATGGTTCTGGCACTTTTTATCTTAATAATCGAGAAAGTGTATTATTCGTCTAAAACTTGATCTAAGAACAACAATTCGAGAAGAAATCCTGGCAAGCCGCAAGGCAATAATCAGGTCCAAACAAAAATGCCTGATTTTTTGGTCAGGACCGAGTCAGGTAGTCTAAATATGGCCCTGATCCGAAAATAACGCAGCGCATGGGTCTCGGGCGTGAAAAAAATGCGTCGAAGATCCCGACGGATGAGTCGGCCCGATAAGGAAAAATTGCGTCAACGATTCAGACGGATGAGTCGGCTTGATAAAAAAAAAATGCATTATTTTCCTCGATGCGTATTTTCCATCGATTTATATTTTCCTCACGCAATAAAATGCTATTCTTAGTATATTTTTCTATCGCAACACCCCTTTTTTTACCATATATAAGAACTCGAGACTAGACTTGGGCGTAGTCTATCCGCAGTCTTCGAGTGAACTCAAGACGATGGAGAAATTTAACGATTTAAAATGCGTGTGTGATGTATTACAAAATCAAATCACAGCCCTGACGAGGGAGGCTGAGGATTATTGCAACATGGTGCGGCAGTTGCAGCAGCGCGTAAAGTGCTTAACGGAAAAGGTGCCTCCTTTTTTGCAACTCACCGTTCACGTGGACGAGGACGCCGCAATGCTCGAAAAAACGTGAGTATCGCTTTCAAACGTGAAATTATTTCTTATAATATAATCAAACGATAAATTTTATATTTATGTATATTTATAATTATTTACAATTATTTATATTTATTATTCATATTCATATTTATATTTATATTTATTAATTGTATTTTTTGCGTAGGGCTGTCATTACTTCCTTGGTGAAAAAATCTCGCAACCAGATCAGATTGTTCGTGACGCAATTTCGTGGGATGCATAGGGACATCGCGCGGCTGGACTCGCACGAAGAGGCGGGTCGTCGCGAGAGAGACGACGGCGAGCGGGATTCTCCGAACCTGAACCGCCAAGAAACAGTGACCGTCAACGACGATGTCCCCGTATGTTGGGCCTCCCAATGTGAAAAAAATGTGAGAAAAATGTGAAATACGATATATTGAACACGGCCTTTGTTGGGAGGACGGCGACACGGACTATCGCCAGGCAAAGACGATCATTCGACGCGCGGTGCGCGACAACCTGAACATCTGTAATTCAAATTGCAACGAGAATGCGCCGGACCTCTGTAACGTCCGGTTAGGTGACAGTGATCCCGCACGCGCTTGTCCTCCGGTTGAAACGGTTTCCCGCACACGTGACAATGAGTCGCGAGTAGAAATTCGCTTTTCTCGTCCTCCGTAAGTTCCACCATCGCTATATTGGTGGAAAATTTATTCTTAACGCGACGCGCGAGAACGCGAAGTTCGTTCACGAACCACGAAACGCAATCCTCGCCGCGACGATATCTGTACGCGGACGCGGTATCGTCGCAGGTGCAGCACAGATAGTAGCCCAGGCTGAACGGTACGTGACGCTGATAAGCGTATCTTTCCGTTCTCGGGCCCCCCTCGACGTTTTCCCTCTCCCGTCGTTCGAGAAGATACTCCAGATCCGCGTACACCACGAAGGGAAGTCGCTCCTTTCTGTCGTAATTGTCGAAAGACAGCCACTTGTCGCTCTCGTTCGGGAGAACGACGGCGCAGTCGTTCATTCGGCCGCAGTCGACGCTGTGGGCGGCCAACTTGTCGAGCGTATAGAAATAGTGTAGACATCTGCAAAAAATAACGTGCGAGCGATTACTGTGCGTATGTAAAAAAAAATTAACGCCTCGTCTTTTCCTTGTTCCTCGTGTTTTTTTTTCATTTCATTTCATTTCATTTCATTTCTTTTACCTACCGATCGCAAACGTGCTTCGCATACCGTTTCGCGGTCAATTGCGAATTCACCAATCGCGACAGATTCTTTATCCAGGCGAAATGACCCCTGTTGACGCCGCGCAGCGTATCGCGTAGATACAGCAGATTTACGTGCCTGTCCCGCTTATCGTCGGTCAACCGCAGAGGCACGATCGCATTGTGATCGGCGCCCCGGCCGAACTTAGCTTTCTTTTCAATTCCTTCCCGAGTTGTAAACACGTTGATCGATACGTCGTTCTGACGTTCGAATTTTCCGATCTTTTTCAGATCTATGGGAAAATTGATCCCGTCGAAATTCAGCGCCGTCGCGTAATCGGGATACGAGCCGCATCGTTCCACGTGCCGCTCGGCGGGGTACAGAGCGGCGACCACCGCGCGCGCGAAACACGCGTCGTTCTCCGACGGCACGTTGACCACCGCCTTTTTAAGTCTTATACTCAGCGGTATTTTCATCCAACATCTCACGCGCATGGGATTACACTTGTTCACGTTCACGATTAGGTTCAATATTTGCGACAACGCCCATCCGCTGTCGCGTTCCTGAAATTCTTCCAACCGCGTTAGAATCGCGTCGCGCACGTGCCTATCGTACCACTCGCTCAGATCGGACCCTGGGACAAGCTGTTCGTTCCGCGTAGCGATACTCTTCATGTCGGTCTTAACATCCGCTACGAATTCCCCGTTGAATATGACGTTGACCTTCAAACACCCGTGTTCGATCATATTATCCCGCACCTTTTCGAGCACGGTGCCCTTCGCGTCGTCGAGAAATCGCGCGGGCTCGATGTACGTCGAGTTCGTCACAGCGCCGGTCAGCACGCGACGTTGGAACGCCGCGTCGATCTCGATCCACGAGAAACCTCTGTCGCTGCTGCCGCCGCTACCACCTTCCCCTCCGTCCAAACCGGCACCTGACAAGTTGGCCGCCCAGGGCGCCCACAGCGTCGACTGCGGCCGAATGAACGACTGCGCCGTCGTTCTCCCGAACGAGAGCGACAAGTGGCTGTCTTTCGACAATTACGACAGAAAGGAGCGACTTCCCTTCGTGGTGTACGCGGATCTGGAGTGTCTTCTCGAACGACGGGAGAGGGAAAACGTCGAGGGGGGCCCGAGAACGGAAAGATACGCTTTTCAGCGTCACGTACCGTTCAGCCTGGGCTACTATCTGTGCTGCACCTGCGACGATACCGCGTCCGCGTACAGATATCGTCGCGGCGAGGATTGCGTTTCGTGGTTCGTGAACGAACTTCGCGTTCTCGCGCGTCGCGTTAAGAATAAATTTTCCACCAATATAGCGATGGTGGAACTTACGGAGGACGAGAAAAGCGAATTTCTGCTCGCGACTCATTGTCACGTGTGCGGGAAACCGTTTCAACCGGAGGACAAGCGCGTGCGGGATCACTGTCACCTAACCGGACGTTACAAAGGTCCGGCGCATTCTCGTTGCAATTTGAATTACAGATGTTCAGGTTGTCGCGCACCGCGCGTCGAATGATCGTCTTCGCCTAGCGATAGTCCGTGTCGCCGTCCTCCCAACAAAGGCCGTGTTCAATATATCGTATTTCACATTTTTCTCACATTTTTTTCACATTGGGAGGCCCAACATACGGGGACATCGTCGTTGACGGTCACTGTTTCTTGGCGGTTCAGGTTCGGAGAATCTCGCTCGCCGTCGTCTCTCTCGCGACGACCCGCCTCTTCGTGCGAGTCCAGCCGCGCGATGTCCCTATGCATCCCACGAAATTGCGTCACGAACAATCTGATCTGGTTGCGAGATTTTTTCACCAAGGAAGTAATGACAGCCCTACGCAAAAAATACAATTAATAAATATAAATATAAATATGAATATGAATAATAAATATAAATAATTGTAAATAATTATAAATATACATAAATATAAAATTTATTGTTTGATTATATTATAAGAAATAATTTCACGTTTGAAAGCGATTATACTCACGTTTTTTCGAGCATTGCGGCGTCCTCGTCCACGTGAACGGTGAGTTGCAAAAAAGGAGGCACCTTTTCCGTTAAGCACTTTACGCGCTGCTGCAACTGCCGCACCATGTTGCAATAATCCTCAGCCTCCCTCGTCAGGGCTGTGATTTAATTTTGTAATACATCACACACGCATTTTAAATCGTTAAGTTTCTCCATCGTCTTGAGTTCACTCGAAGAGTGCGGATAGACTACGCCCAAGTCTAGTCTCGAGTTCTTATATATGGTAAAAAAGGGGTGTTGCGATAGAAAAATATACTAAGAATAGCATTTTATTGCGTGAGGAAAATATAAATCGATGGAAAATACGCATCGAGAAAAATAATGTATTTTTTTCATCAAGCCGACTCATCCGCCGGAATCGTTGACGCAACTTTTCCTTATCGGGCCGACTCATCCGTCGGGATCTTCGACGCATTTTTTTCACGCCCGAGACCCGGGTGTTGCGATAGAAAAATACACTAAGAATAGCATTTTATTGCGTGAGGAAAATATAAATCGATGGAAAATACGCATCGAGGAAAATAATGTATTTTTTTCATCAAGCCGACTCATCCGCCGGAATCGTTGACGCAACTTTTCCTTATCGAGCCGACTCATCCGTCGGGATCTTCGACGCATTTTTTTTCACGCCCGAGACCCCCCGCCGCGCCACCACCTATCCGCGTTGTCGCTAACGAGCGTCATCGCGTAAACGTTCGCATTCGGAGCGCTCGTCGAGATCGCGCTCAAACCGCGACGCCCCGTCATCGCGGTTTCACCGTCTCTCTCTCGCTCTCGACGATGCGGCTCGCGTACATAATCGCGTTAACCGCGTGTTTTAACGCCGCGGCGTGCATCAATTCCACAATTACCGCGGACGAAAATTACGCGTTCACGTTCGACTACCTGCAGAAATACGGATATCTGTCCAAAAACGTGGACGCGATTCCGGCTTAGAGACGAAACGACGTTTTCCGCAAAGCCTTCAAGGATTTTCAGAATTACTACGATTTACTCGGCGACGGAACGCCCAACAACGAAACGCTGCAATTCATGAGTAAACCGCGATGCGGTTTCCGAGATATCCTGAAGCACGGAACGAAAGCGAGCCTGTCCAAATGGCCGAAGACGCACCTGACGTGGCATTTTCACTTAGCCGACGAAACCGAGCTGAGCACGGCGCAGGCCGCGTTCGACCTGTGGTCGCAGCATTCTGCATTGACGTTCGAACGCTCCGAAACGTCGAATGCCGACATTATAATATATTGGCGACGCCTACTACACTATAACACGAACGCCGAGGTAAACGGAGCATTGTGCTCGGCCAAATTCGACGGCCCCGGCAACGTGCTCGCCCACGCGTCTCTCCCGACGGACCAAGCGGGATTCGTTTCCGAGGTGCACGTCGACGGAAACGAGCCGTGGCACATTTACGTCAACAAACATCCCGCGGATAAGTTTTCCCTGCATTACACGCTGACGCACGAGATCGGCCACTCCCTCGGATTGGTGCACAACAGGCGCAAAACATCGGTGATGTTCGCGATACAGCCGGACCAGCAGTATCCGGTGAAGCTCGACCAAAACGATATCGCCGACATTCAACGTTTGTACGGTGAAAAAATTCAGAACGATCCGCCGCGTCGGACGCCAGCGCCGCCGCCGCCGCCGCCGCCGCCGCCGTCGCCGGACCTGTGCAGCCTCGATCGCGTGAACGGGATATTGATTTTGGAAAATCAAATGTACATCTCGTACAAACCGGTTACGTTTGGTCGATCGATCTGGACGGTAGGACGTACAACGGACCTTTAGCCCTCTCGAATCACATGAGCTTTCTTCACGACAATTACACGCGCGTGACCGCTGCCTATCAATCCCCGTCCGGCGATCTCATGGTGTTCGTAGATAATTTGGTATACTTGGTTCAATATCCGGAATTTAGTCTGCGGCCAGGTTGGCCGAAGACCCTGCAAGAACTCGGATTTCCCGAAAACGCGCTGATCAACGGAGCGGTGAACACCCACAGAGGACGTTCTTACGTGGTGTTCAACGGTAACGCGGTGGGCGAGATAGACGAATGCGACAAGGACAAGAGAGTCGCCAAATTTACGCCCCTCGAGGCGACGTTTCCCGGAATACCGAAAGGCGTGACGTCGATATTCCGCTACATCGACGGCAATCTGTACTTCACCACTCGGGCGCAGTTCTACAAATTCAACGAATTTACGAGGACCGTCTCGTCGGCCGGTAAATTCGATCTGCGGATACTGAATATCGTCTGCCCTAAGGCCGAACTGCTGCAGCAGTTGCGCGATCTCCTCGATCGAATCGTACGCCTCAACGATAACTCGCTAACGTCGGCGAGCGATTATTGGAACGATGACGACACCGGGGTTCGGCTCTCCGATCTCCGCATCCGCCGAAGGAAGTAGAGGACCGCGCAAATTTCCCACACCGCCGAATACGACGCGTCGGAAAAAAAAATCAGAAAGGAACGGTTACCGCGGCGCGAAATGTTCTCGACATTGGCCGATCGACCCGCGCCGAGGAGTATTTCTCCTACGGAGACGGCGGATTCGGAGGCGAACGACAACGGCAATAAAAGGCGGAGGATCAGTTCGATGGACGATCGCCATTATCTTTCTCGTCGCCAGGAATCGCGTCGCAGTTCTCATCCTCCAACCGACGCGCCCGTCGAGGACGATCGTCGTCGTCATCATCAGGAGTTTCGTTCCAACTTTCCCGTCGAATTGCCCCCTGTGCGCATCCTGACGACGCGTTATCTGCTGACGTCGACTGGCTACAAGTACATAGCCATAGGTATCACGATCAAGTCACCGTGGTACAGTATTCATACCACGCCTTCGTACGTGGATATCGCCCTGGGAGACAAACAAGGAAGGGAAATCTCCCTGACGCTCGACATGTGGAAAGGACTAATCGAGCGCAAACGCGACGTATTGTCGTGCATGGAACGTGCTCTCTCCGACGTAACTCACCCCCCCCCCCTAGCCGATGTCGATCGGAGGGATGACAATGCGATTCGGAATGATCAACAACGGGCCGATCGTACGTATGGAGCTACCCAACCTGGCACGCGTGGCGATGGTGCGCAAAACCCTGCTCAAGCTGTACGATCTCCAATTTTGCGTGGATTGCGTCATCCGTGCGCTGAGCGCGGCGACCGAGGAGGTCGACGCTAAGTTTTCGCGCTATCGGGAGATAGCCGCCGCCGCGATGAAAATGGAAACTTCGGTTCAGACTGCGATACTGAAGAGCGATTTCTTCGATCCTGACAACATCGTCGACTGCGAGATAGCCGCGCTCTGTTTCGAATCCTTATAACGATGTCGCGTCTACGAAATGCATATATTCGCGCGAGCGAAACAATGTAAACGCGCTTGTATTATTTTTTGAATAAAAAAAAACTATATGCGCATCTCATATGTGCGCTCTCTCTTTCTGTTTCCCCCTTTTTTCCCAAATCCGTATACCCATCTCCGCGCGACCGCGCTTACCCCCCGCGGTCGCGGCGATCGCGACGCCGAGTTCGAACGCGCGTTACATAAATTATCGCGAATCATAAATTACAGGTCGAACGCGCGTTACATAAATTATCGCGAACAAAGAGACGAGTCATCTGACCGCGCTTACCCCCCGCGGTCGCGGCGATCGCGACGCCGCGGCGCCGACTTCGAACGCGCGTTACATAAATTATCGCGAATCATGAATTACAGGTCGAACGCGAGTCGAATAAAAATTATCGCGAACGAAGAGACGAGTCATCTCACTCGATCTCTCGATACGTCGCGTCGGGATAGGCGGGAAAACCGCAAAACAAAAGGAGGAAAACCGCGAAACAAAACCAAATTAGGAAACGACGAGAGCGACCGCGAACGAGTTCGAACGCGCGTTAAAAAAATTGTCACGTATCGATCGAACGACGAGACGATGAGTCATCTCCATCGATCCCGATGAGTCGGGATGGGCGGGAAAACCACGTCCTGCCCGTCGCGACGCGGATCGAAACGACCTTCGGACCGAGAGTTAAAAAAAAACAAAAAAAACGACGACGACGACGAAGACGGGCGCGCGAGACCCCCCGCGAAACGAACCATCTAGAACGCGTCGTTCTCCCCCCCACCCCCGAAACGTCCAGACGAGCGACCTCGAACGAGTTCGAACGAGTTCGGACGCGCCCGAACGCGCGCGCGACCGACGACGATAAAAAAAAAACAAACAAAAAATATCGGCCCGCGATTCTCCAAAACGGTCGGTAACGGCGCGAGCGCCGCTCCGAGCGCCCTCTCGGAAAATGCCCAAATCCCCGCAACGAGCCCCCGTTGGCGGCCCTGCCCCGCGCCGAACACCCGTTGGCGGCCCTGCCACACTCAACCTTGCGTCAAATGTTCCCCTCGCGTCGCGCTCCCCCTCTCGCCCAGTTTTCTCTTCCCCCCGCATAGCCCCCCCCCCCCGGTGACCCTTTACACCGTCCCTCGACCCCCTCGCCCACCGCTTACGGCGCTCCCCCCGCGGCAGCGAAGCCCCCCCTGACCCGCGTAACCGCAAGCGAGATCCCAGGGCCAGAAGTACCTATTGCCCCCCTACTCAAGTGAGGACAACGTATATGATCCTTATAGTTTCCTTACATTTAGATATTGCATTAACCTTTTCGGTACGGAGAATGACTATAGTCACTGCAGTCCATTATACGTACATACTGCTCACTGCGCCCGAGCGGGGACTATAGTCACTGTCCACAAACTGTTTACTGCGGCCGAGCAACTTGAAATGTTAACTTGAAATGCTTCTGTTGATAAAGTTTTTAAGTTGTTTTTGTTATTGAGTTTTGTTACATATAATAATTGAAGGCTTTGAACGTTGAGTGCCTAGCTCTCTCGTCGAATCGCGTATGTCGGCGAATCGACGCTCCGGCCACTGCACTGAAGGCCCGTTCGCGTCTCGGTCGCTCCGTACCGAAAGGGTTAAGGGATAAGCCGATAAACTAATGATAGAAATGTAATTGGCAAAAAATGGTAAAAGCAATGTTCCAAGATTCACCAGCAAGTGCTGGAAATCTACAGTACACGTCAGCGTTGGCAGTGAATTTTGGAACACAGCCGTAGTTTAATCGAATTCTTACCACAGTTTCAACTGTGTTGTCACACGAACTTTAACGTCGTGATCAGCTGCCATATTGTACGTGAGGTGGATTATTCGCACATGTGAAATGGCAGGATCCTCAGCACCTACAATCAAGTAGTTTCTTAAAAGAAACTAAATATTAAAGAATAAAACTGAAATATATATATTCGTAACCACATTAATCATTACAGTAGAAATAAGAAAACCGATTGTAAACTGAACTTCTTCAGTTGATAATTGAATAATCGTTCTATTCGTATTTACACCACTGTAAAGTATCATTATCATTAATATAATACTGATATATACTATTATTAATGGAGGAACATATGATGTATATAATAAAAATAAGAAAGAAAGAAGAAAATCTCTTTTTAAAATATATATTTAATTTACTTCGCGTTTCGCTTATGGAACATGGCAGTCGTCGTTGATTCACTGTCGAAATGACAGTTTTCCCTAAATAATACAATAGAAATCTAGGAAATAATTAAATTCTAATCGAAATCCATTTTGAGACGTTCCGTAATACGTATCCTGAACCCTTCGGGGTACTGAGCTCTTCCACCATCTGCAAGGTCGTATCCAATGGGAGAGGATTATCATGGGAAAAAGCTATGTATTTTTCGGTACACAAAAAATGAGCACCAGACGCACGTAAGTAAAGCGTCGCTGTTATAAGACAATTATTGTCCGTAAATACATCGTGACGGGAAGACACAATTTGGTGCGAAACTTGTACGGCATTCCCAAATTTAAGTTAAAAAAACGCTAATAATTATGTCGTAATTATTATAATCACACGATACTTTGCGTTCCCAAAAGTGCAACGCGACGAACCGCTTAGACGATTGTCGGCGATTTAAAGTCACGTATTAGTCGGAGAGCTGACGACGAATTTAGGGAATGTATTTTAGGCAAGTTAAAATAACAAAAAAAATAATATTTTATTAATTGGTGAATCTAGAATCCTAAGTCAGGCAGAGGGTTTGCGGTTATTTCGCTACTGCGCAACCTATGACATTTGCAAAAAAATAAATCAAAAAAATATCTTTTAGGCAACTTGAAATTTGTTTAATCTCTAATTTTCTCATCTATTTAACCCAGAAATAAAAATCCCAGACTATTTTTTGGGTTTTAAAGTATAACCTGACCCCCCCGAATATATTTAATAATTATACCTCAAAAATATACTTTAGGCATTCTGAAATTTTTATAGCATGTTTATTAAATAATATTAAAAATACGTGTAAATCGCCAGACGAATTAAACGGTTTTTAATAATTCCCTGACGCGAATAAAGATTTAAAATGAATGCGACAAAAAAGTCTTATGCGTAGCCATAAGTGCGAGAGAGATAGTTAAGGACCTAAGATTTATGCATTTAAAAATGCCTGATTATGCGTAAACTATAAAGTAAAAGAAACTTTTACTTAGTTTTTAGTCATTGAAGTCGTAGATAACGGTCGACGCGGAGATAAATAATTTGTTATTTGCAGTTAGGGGCGAGCAACAAAATCGTAAGTTGCATATTCTGGTAGGGCACGGTCCACAGAATATTTAAATAACAAAAAGACCCGAGCAACAAATTCTTTTAGTTAGTTTTTAGCCATTGAAGTCGTAGGTAACGGTCAACGCGGAGATAAATAATTTGTTTATTTGCAGTTAGGGACGAGCAACAAAATCATACGTTGCATATTCTGGTAGGACACGGTCTATAGAATATTTAAATAACAAAAAGACCCGGAGCAAATAGATCCGGACTAGAGCAACAAATTAGCACGTAAATAGCACTAAATTTTTTAATAAATGCAGATTTTTTTTTGCGATAGTGGGGGGAGGGGCTAACTTGATAGAGGTAGTTTAATCACAGTTAATCGATATATATTCAAATTTGAATCTAGTGAATTCTGGTCAACACTTCTGTACCTTCATTTTTCTATAAGTTAAGTTACTATTAGGTATTGCTTGTGTTGTATCTCAAGAGATACTTTTAGTTTATTTTATGTTCTTCATTTCATTAATTAAATTTTATAACAATTATAACTCACGTTAGAAAACTGTTTCATGCATATTTCATACTTAAATTTATTTTTTTTTTATTTAATAAACTGCCTCTATAGATGGATTATTGTATCTGTATTTTGATTTCTTATTTCCCTTGACTCTCAATGTACTCATTAAACTCCATCTCTACTGCTAGACAGTGGTTTGTCCCAAAGCAATAATGGTATTTAAAGTACATATTATATAAGAAACAAGATCATACACACTAAAATTCAGCTTATTTTAGACCGCATAATTTTGCATAATTTCAATAAAATTTCACGCATAATCAAGCATTTTTAAATGCATAAATCTTAGGTTCTTAACTATCTCTCTCGCACTTATGGCTACGCATAAGACTTTTTTGTCGCATTCATTTTAAATCTTTATTCGCGTCAGGGAATTATTAAAAACCGTTTAATTCGTCTGGCGATTTACACGTATTTTTAATATTATTTAATAAACATGCTATAAAAATTTCAGAATGCCTAAAGTATATTTTTGAGGTATAATTATTAAATATATTCGGGGGGGTCAGGTTACACTTTAAAACCCAAAAAATAGTCTGGGATTTTTATTTCTGGGTTAAATAGATGCTAAAATTAAAGATTAAACAAATTTCAAGTTGCCTAAAAGATATTTTTTTGATTTATTTTTTTGCAAATGTCATAGGTTGCGCAGTAGCGAAATAACCGCAAACCCTCTGCCTGACTCAGGATTCTAGATTCACCAATTAATAAAATATTATTTTTTTGTTATTTTAACTTGCCTAAAATACATTCCCTAAATTCGTCGTCAGCTCTTGGACTATATGAGTCTTTGAACGTGGCATTGCTGTGTTAACATACAGTTGCTTTCCACGTCTCTCGATTTTTACTTTCGGTCTTCAAACTGCTGGAGCACATCATTGCATCGAAGTCGCACCCCGTTTGGGGGTTTATCGCCGGCGAGGGATCATCCGACAGCTATATATGTATCTCGAAAATAAGCACGTTCGTCGCTGGTACGAAATATTTATAATATCATAAAACATATATCAATTGAGTATTTTATCAGATGTACTACACTTAATTACGGCAGCACACATGAATGTGTGTGACTCGCGCTGCTACCTCTTCGCTTGAGCGTCGCCGCAAGAATGGCGCGGCAAGGTGTAGGCAGAGATGCCAGGACTATAGGTGGCGATAAGTCGAGGACAACCGCGTTATTTCGCGTAATTATTATAAATATAAACGTGCTACGACTGAAAACCTCATCAGTGCTGCTACGCGTAGACGTTGCGTCGTCGACGAGAACTTGAAAATAATTGTATTTTTTTAGTATGGCACATAAGCGGTGCGTAAAATGACAATAAAAGATATAGCGGTGCGTAAAATGACAATAGAAGAATCTGAAAAAATGCAATTACGATTAAACGATTAATTTTAGTCGAGATAATATAAATACGTTTGTGGCTAGTACTAATTGATTTATAAATTAGAATTATCGGAGAAGGCAGCTTTGTGACGCTGAAACAGGAAATATTAAAAAATGCCGATGTCAATAAAAATAACGATATTAATTCTCTCTGATTGAATGACGATATTAACAGTCACTATTTTTTTGCATTAACATCGCTCATACCACCACTGTGTGACGATTGTGGCGCAAAGAACTGTGCGTTGGGCTAGTGAGCCGCAGATCCAGGTTCAAATCCGACCAAAAGTTATTGGTTTTTATTCGATCTCTTTTTATATTTGGAGAAAAAATTTCGAACACGAAAGTCACAAATGCCCGAAGTGCCCCAACACGTAAAAAGAAAGGATGTATTGTCCGCTCACATGTTATAGCGGATATAATCGCATTGTCTTAGACTTTTAGAGTGTCCGCTATAACATGTGATCGGACAATACATCTCTTCTTTTTACGTGTTGGGGCACTTATCGGGCATTTGTCAAATACATTATCAACTTGACAAAACAATATAATCGCATTATATTGTTTTAATGTTCTGCTAACATGATCGGGTGGTGTATTTTTTCTTTTATTTTTTTAGGGCGCAGTGTGGTCTAATGGCAAAGGTGTCACAATCGTATAACCGCGAGGACTCGGGTTCGAGTCCATCTGACCACAGTTGGAATTTTAATATTTCGTTTTTCACAGAAGTAAAGAAAGACGTTAACCTGTTGGTTTTCTTCCACACGTAGTAACTGCGCACTGCTACGTGTGACATGAGTAAGAAAAGGAGGGATGCAGGTGTATATGTATCATATGTTTTTCAAAGTATAAATAAAACTAAAAAATTTAGTATAAATAAAACTAATATAAATTAGCAAGTCTACAATGTTGTGAAATCAACAAGGCCGATTGTTTGCACGGCAGTCATCATGCTGAATCATTTTTGGCACCATAATGATTACTTGGCGAATTTGATGATCGCCTGAAGCTCTCTCCGGCCGCGGATCGATCAATGAATCACATTAATAGGAAATAATACTGACTGGACTGAAACTTTGTAAACAGACTTGTTTTAGGGTACTATTCAACATATTAAAAGTCCCCACGTGTAGGCACTACGTTGCGGGGAGGGGAGGGTCCAAAAGATTCCAAAAATCAGTTTTTGGCAAATAACTCGGAAAATATCGACTTTACAAAAATTTATGTAGATATAAAAATTGTAGCTTACAAAATTCCACACAATTTCGTTTTTTATTCAAGTCTGTACGATCAAATGGAGCAGAGATAGAATTTTTTTAAACACCGGTAGTTTTGCCTCGATTCGAGAGTCAATTCTCGAGATATAAGCGAAAAATGCGCGACGCGCGTACGCGTTAGCCTCGATTTGAGAGTCCATTTTCGAGATATTAGCAAAAAATGCGCGACGCGTGTACGGGTTTTTGTTGCGTCGCAAAACTACCGGTGTTTAAAAAATTTTATCTTTGCTCTATTTGGTCGTACAGACTTGAATAAAAAACGAAATTGTGCGGAATTTTGTAAGCTACAATTTTTATATCTACATAAATTTTTGTAAAGTCGATATTTTCCGAGTTATTTGCCAAAAACTGATTTTTGGAATCTTTTGGACCCTCCCCTCCCCGCAACGTAGCGTCTACACGTGGGGACTTTTAATATGTTGAATAGTACCCTAAAACAAACCTGTTTACAAAGTTTCAGCCCAGTCAGTATTATTTCCTCGAGATCGACAAATTTCGAGTCATTTTACTGGGCTATAAACTTTGAAAGTAATCCAGAGCTGTCCAGAAAGCAATAGCACAAACAGATATGACATATATGATATATATAAAATACATTATCAGCTTGACATATCGCTCTCTGTATTTTTCTTGAACATTTTTATAATCGATTATAGCTTGAAGATAACTATTGATGCTCGCAATCCGCAACAATGAGGCTGCTGCTGTAATTCGTTCAATTATCTAATTTGTTTTCTTTTAATTTATTTTTTTAAATTTGGAGTTGCGACAATAATTCTATGCATTTCATGTATCGTTACATATTATTTATACATACATTTATGTAATATAATAATATATAATATATACACATATTTCTTTAATTTCTACTGAATACCGCAATGTCATTTTGTCGAAATAAATTGGATTAGACATATAATAATATAATATGTAATAAAAAAAAATACACAATAAAATATAATATGTAAAATATATGATTTAAGTTGAAAAAAATGATTTTGCGATTTTCAAGAGAAATAAAGGAAAATAAATTATGTTGTCCATCAACCGGCACTTGACAATGTATATTCTGACAAGTGCATGTTTAAGATGCGATCTGTCGATCGTTTCCAATCGCAATTTTCTAATGGTGTTGATATCGGTCGGTGTGTACGCTCGCGGAATATACACCTAATGCAGCATTATAAATTTTAATGTGCACTTTCCGTATGGACGTGCTCAGGGTCGGACACGAACGTCGATATTTTTAAATTCGTGATGGGCGTAAGGTCAACGATTTTTTTTTGCGTAGTATAAGAAATTTCGCATCGCTTTTATTATTTGCTTTCGTATCGTCATACGATCAATGATTCACATCGGTGCAAATGTAATCTAAGAATTAATCGCGCTTAGCAATTAATCAATATCTCTGAACATGTTTATTATTTGAGATAAATGGAATGTTTAATTACTTTTAGAATACTTAATAAAAAGGTATTTTTATTTATTGTAAACTGTAACGTTAACAGTCGGAGAAGATCTCGCGCTTAATTAACTGCGTATACTTCCAGATCTCGCATTTTATTATTCAACATGAATATTAAGAAGATATCGTTGATTCTTAATTTATACCGACAGCGCAAGGAAGGAGAGCGATTAAAGCAAATTAATATAAGCCCGTTTGATCGGTCGCAATTTCCACGTCGCAGAATCACCGCGATTATGTTATCTGAAACGCTTGATATGTATCTACGTCCCTGCATTTACCCCGCGTATTACTGCAACCGCGAGACATTTGTCCTGCTAAGCGGAAGTTTTACCCGTTTAGTTGATCTCCCCGGTCTATCGCGCTGTAAACTTCCCTCGATTGATCCTCCAACGGTGAACAAAAAAAATGAAATTGTCGCTTTGTTCGGCGTTTCTATTGCTTTTCGTTCTTTTCGACACTTCGGCAAGGAACATTTACATCAACGTCAACGTCTTTGTCGACGTGATACTGAGCGTCCGAAGACAATATACCGCGGCGTCCGTTATATTCACCCATCCTGGAGACCAGTACGGAGATTACGGGGGTCAGTTCGAAATATCTTCCAAACGGCACAGTATTATTTTTGCTGACATATATGTATATCTCTGTTATACAGGGGAAAAATGATTAGTCTAATTAGAATAATCTTGGTTAATTGAATATATTGTGCTCTTGTTTTAATTTTAATAAAACAAGTGTTTATTTCATTAATATACTGTTATTAAATTAATAAGATTATTTCCAATTAGATCTAATGCTGTTAATACAACATTATCTTCTTCCATGTATAAATATATTAACACATTGTATGTCTGACATGTTTTGTACATTTATGTACGCCCAGTAGAATTTGCATTATCATAAGCATATAATAATAAGATACCGTGCAATATGATTAAATAAGACTGTATCCTCACGGGTACTTTTGAATAGCTTTTACTTTACATTTTACATTGTTATTTAGCTATTTATTTTATTTAACATCCAAAAAAGTCGTGAAAAACATCTGAAAGCGCATGATTATTGTAAATTTCAGTAATTTAAAAAATACAAATTATATTGACTACTTTGTTAAAAGATTCTCTATAATTCTAGTAAAAGATTATACGAAGTTTTTTTTTTGTTTAAAAAACTCGAGAGAGTTCTCCAGCGTTTCTAATATCCGAGGTTGTTGAGCTGATTTCGGAAAATCCTCGCTGTAGATTTACAAATCACACATCTGATACATGAGAGCAGCCGCTTGCTGAGCCGACGTTACATAATGACTGCGGACATGCACTTCAAAATGTTACGGACGTCACTCAGGTACTACCGACAAGTAGTCCACCCTATCATCGTCGTCATTTTACCCGATTTCGAGGCGTATCTGGACTTCGCGGAGGCAACCAAGACCTACCCCATGTCCTTTCCGGTGTGGTTCATGCTGTTTCTCTACACCCCCGACAACGGTATCCACGACTACTGCCACGAGCCGGTCAGCAATCCCTTCAATCTGGCGTTCGACACGCAGATGCTGGTATTGTGCAACAACGATTCAATCCTACGGGAATGGTACTCTGTCGACGGCAAGACCGTCAAAATCTTTGACTTGGCAGAGTGGGGAGATGACGAAAACAAATTTATTGCTTTAACGAACCTGTCTCTCTATGAACGGAGAAAAGACATGGAAGGAATTGTTGTACGAGCGGTCACAGTCAAGGTGCTCGATAAGATGTGATTTTCGCTATATATAATATCTCTAGTAGCACAACTTCGTCGTTATAATATAGGGATCTGCTGTTTATTTAAAATTCTGCGAAAGAGAAAGAGATATCTCAGATTGGCGTTACAAGTGTTACAAGTGTTACAAATCAATTTCGATTTTTAGCCTAATAAAGAGATTTATTGCACGTTAGATTATATCATCGCAGGCGTGTAATATTTGCATTTCATCCATAGTCGATATTGACGTCATATTGACACTGCATTTGGATGTAATTTATAATTAATATGAGCATGATATTGAGAAATATTGGCTAATATTTAGTGAAGCTATTGTAGTTCGCTACTAGAGATAAAAAAAAAAATATATATATATACGCATATATAAAATAATATGTACGCTTTGATAATTAATTAATAATATAAATTGCTAACTAACTAATAAATTAACAACTAATATTGGTGGAAATATTTGACACTTGAATTAAATATCTCTTTTCAAATTTTTAACTGTTAAAAGATATCGATTTTTATTTTATCGAATATTTACTTTATTTTTTCAAGAATCTGTATTATTTATATAATAATATAATATTGTGCAGCATATATATATATTAATACTAACATGATACCCGTGCTTCGCTACGGTAACACACATTTTACCCCTTTTCACCCCGTTAGAAGTTGAATTTCTAAAAATCCCTTCTTAGTAGGTGCTTACGTCATGAAAGGAATATACTCACCGAATTTCATGTTTCTAGATTTGGGCTGGGCGTTGATGAGTCAGCCGTAACATTGAATTATATGTATATAGATAGATAGATAGATAGATAAATGATTAGAGTAAAATCTTGAATTATGTTTTTAAGCACTTGTTTGGGTAAATTTTGTAACCAAAAACCAAGTCGATATCTTATCAGGCCCAAGAGATATTGAGAAAGTCGCGAAAACACATTTTACCCCTTTTCACCCCCTTAGGGATCGAATTTCTAAAAATCGCTTCTTAGTGAGTGTTTACGCCATGGAAGGAATATACTCCTCAAATTTGATGTTTTTAGGTTTGGACTGTGCGTTGATGAGTCAGCCGTAACATTGAATTATATATATATAGATTATATAATTAATATTATATAAATATATAATTAGAATTATGTAAATCTAAAATATAATTAGTATTATATAAATAATACAGTTTCTGAGAAAGATTATTATATATATCGATTTTTTTAACAATAGAAAATTTGTAATAAATTAATGTCATGAAAACGTAATAAATGTAATAAAATTATATACTATAATTCTACAACTCGTACGATAAAATTAATAATTGTGACACGGATTTTCTGTTTAATTAATTGGTGTTAAAAATCCAGGGTTCGTCGGTTATGACAAAGTTTGCTGGGAATTACGTGGCTAGCATGTACGGGAAAATATTGGAGGAGCTTACGTATTCTCTTAACTTTACCTTGAAGATTGTCTCGCAAATGAGCGAGCACGGTATGTGGGATGAACAGAATCAGACGTGGTCCGGAGTGATGGGCGAGCTTGTATCGGGTCGTGCGGATTTCGCTATCGCCGATATGTCGATGACGAGCTTTCGGGTACGCTATGTCGATTTCACGCTGCCCTTGATCATATCCAGAAACGCTCTGTATTTCAAGGAACCGGGGATATGTGGCGTCAAATGGCTCGGCTATTTTCAGGTAATATGATTGATTAACATTAAAATTATACATGGGTTTATCCTTATCTCGTTATTGCCGCTACGAAAATAATAGGCGAGAGTTGCCTAATGTGTCCGCGGCCACCTAAATCGTTGATCAATTTTTTCTCATTGCTCTAACACTAAAAATGAAATAAATGAGCAGAAAGACAAAAATTCCCAGATTACATCTTATTTTCTGTGTATTACAAACACATTAAAAAAATCAAATATAATTATTTGTAATTTTTGATCAATTTATGCAGCTGATAATCTAATGTAATTGTATTCTGCATTTTTATGTTTTGATGAAAGTAGATTTATTATAGAATATTTTATATTTATTTTATGTACATATTACAATTATTATAAAAATTAATTTAATATTTTTATAAAACAAATCATATTTCCTAAATTGGTTAGACATATAATAGTAACTGTTTTAAACATCAAACTACAGTTTCTAATATTAACTTGCATGCAAATTACCAAATAAGTAAATTATCAAATGAGAAGTAAGTATAACATAAAATAAGTAATAACAATTTTAGCGACTCCTTCCAATATATTGGAATAGCTTTTTTTCAAATAGCGTAAGCTCGATTTAATTTTGAACTAGACCTAATATCTGAATTCGTACGATCGTGACAGACATTCAATTCGTGCACGTGGGCTACGATTGTCACGCTGATAGCGATCGCGCCGCTTCTCCTATCCTACATGAAAACTATCCGCGAATCTGGAAGCATGATGGAACTGATCTCTGAGAATTTTATCTGCATTTGGGGTATCTTCTGCCAGCAGGCGCTTATAGGTATCACCCTATCTTATAAATCTTATAATAATAAACACGATTTCCGAAGCAGTTCTAATTAAACATTCGGCTATAAAATATCACGATTGCTCGCTTTTCTCAGTACGAAAAAAAATTAGTAAAACAATTATTTTAATTAGACTAATCTCGGACTCTATTTTCTCCTTTTTCAAAAGTACAACTAGAGCTTATAAGTAAATTTTTTCCTCTAGAGTTTCCGAGAAGAACGTCGCTGCGCATCGCGTACTTGACGATATTTTTGACAGCGGTGTTGGTAGCGGCTCACTATTCGGCGGCGTTAGTCTGCTTCCTAACGGCGTGCACTCGCGTTCTGCCCTTTCAGACGATAGAAGAATTCGTCGACGCGGGCACCTATAAATTAATCGTTCTACGCGGCAGTGCCGACTACGACTTAGTCGCCGTAAGTTTACTCGGTGATCGAGAAGCTCGACTTTCACTTCTGCCAGTACACCTTTTGAGCGATCGAAGTTATGTCAGAGACCATGTTGCATTCGGTAATATGGAATCATAATCACGTTTAATAATATTTACCGTGTGGTTTCATTCACGCTGACAGTACATGAAGTGATAAATAGTTTGCGCGTCACAAGTCGTTTCCGCGACAGTTTCAGGCGAGAAACAAGGAGCCGACGTCTTTCCCGGTGAAACTGATGAAATTAATGAAGGACAAACAGGAACTGCCAGAGAATATAATGGATGGTTTTATGCAAGTACGATTGACAATTCGTATTTTTACGCACGACATCGAGACGAGTACAATATGAAATCAATTTTAACAATGTAGTTGCCTAAATTTTTACCTCCATAAGAAATTACTCTAGTTATCTTTTTTTTTTAATTGATATGATTACTTCCAGAGTGATGCTTGAAAAGTTCTTTGTATCGCTGTTTGTTTAGGTATGCAATGAGAGAAGGGTTGCTTATATGCTGCTGGGCGCTGAGAAGAAAACCGTAGAAATGAGGATACCCTGTAAACTGTCGTCCATCAATACCGAACGGATAGGCAACTTAGGAATGGTCCTGTCCAAGAACAACCCATACACAGGCGTGATAAATTATCAGTGGGTATCGCGAAAGATCCTCTTCTCCCTTTTTGCGTTCAACCTTACCTTTCGGCTGTAAAAATGATATCGCGTGTACCAGTTTGCAGAAATTTTCGGACAACGGTATGATGACGCGTTTGAAGGATACGAGATTTTTGCCGCAGTCGGCCGAAGACAAGACTTTCGTGCCGGTGCGCTTGGTTAACGTCGCCCCAGTTTTGGCGTTTCTCTGCGGAGGCATTATTATAAGCATCATGGTGTTGATTATAGAGAAAATTCATTATCGGTTGAAAAGAAAGAAATTTCAACCGAAAGTCTTTTATCCTGTCAGAAAGCTGTTTATCAAGAAGCAGAATAATTGAGAGAAAATTTACTATGTATATTATGTTTGTGCTTGTGACAATTAATTATTCTTAGCACTTAAAATTTTCTTTACGCCAATTATTGTATACAATATGTATTGTGTGTTGCTTTTTAAGATCGCAATAAACATTTAAATATTAATGTGGCAATCGTGACGCAGAGAGATGTGCATCTGAAGGTGCGAGTTCAAATCCGACCAAAAATCGTCGGTTTTTATTCGATCTGGTCTCTCAGAATTCAATAGCAAACCACCGAGAGGATTTTGCTCAGAAGGGGACGCCGCATGGCTCCTTGTGAGCGCAAAATAATTTACTTTTAACAAAAGTATTAAAAATTAAACATATTAAACATGTCGTCGATATTTTCAAATGTATTTAACTCTGCCAAAGATAAAATGGGAAAGATGTCTGGCTTACGAGTCTTGCGTTGGCGATCTTGAATAATTTTTGAAATATTATTTAAATATTAATATTTTTAACAACTTTGAATTTTTTAAGCCTTGTGATTATAGTACATAGATAAATTTAAATTATTATATTGTGATATATATATGTTTACGTGATAACACTAAAATAAGATAAGAATTTAAAACATCTTCCTAGCGAGAGAAGAAAACAAAATTTCAGTTTTAGAATTTTTTTTGAAAGTCAAAGTTCAATTTTCGTTGACAATCATTCAAGGTATTCGACATAAGAAATCAAATTAAACAATATATTTAAATAATTAAATTATCAAGGATATCAAGAAGATTTCTTTCATGCTCAACACTACATCTCTTTTGCGAGACATGCACGTTTAATAAATTCATTGATCTTTATGTCTTTATGCATCGAATTGAAAACTAATAAGATACGTCGATATACTTGAAATAGAAGCAAAGTGGACGATGCGCGGATAAGTATAATGTCAGTTACGGCGAACTTAACCATGGCGAATAATTCATCGGTTTGGCTGATAATTCGCCGATAAAAATCACATTAATCAGTGACACTCTTTCGCGCGCAGTCCTAGATCTTGAAATCCGATAAATTCTTCTATGTGATGATCGCCCTTCAGTCACGGTTTCGCCCTTGAGAGAATCGCAGTACCCTTAAAGAAGTTTCTAACCCTCAGGCAGTAATAGCCGTTGTGAGGTTTTTAGATAAAGAACTCCGCGATTCACTATTGTCTTTAGTAGGATTTAGGATTCCGATTTCTTATGTCTCTCTATAGTTTTATCTGTTCGTTTTAGTTCACAAGAGAAATAATTATTCCGAATTAAACGTTAATTATCTATTGCAACAGTGTCTAACTGCGTGAAATCGAATTTTATTTTTTATACAGTAGCCGTTTAATCTACATTTCGCAAAATGACATACGCGACAGCACGATTGATCGCAATATTTTTCCTTATGTTGAGCACCAAACTGCTGACAGAGAGTATAAGCATTAGCAATTATTTCCGACTGATCAACGACGTCCACAGATATTATCGCACGTCGTGTGTTATTTTCGTACAATCTGATAATTACGGTGAGTAGATATCGGAAACAGTTTCCGGTTATCATTTTTCTCACTGCATTTCCGCGAATTTTCGAACAAATGTTGAATCATTATTTCACGTGCAAATTATTTCATTTCTATTATATACGATTTAAAAAATCATTTTCTTTTTTATCTAATTGTTACGAATTTAAATTGAATAAAATGTAATTAAATAAAAAAAATTAAGTCACTTTTTTCTAACTTTTATCCTTGAAGAAATTAAATGCAGTTATGATTTAGAGAGCATTTAATTCTGACAACAAGTAAAATATAATACCATCTTTAATGTGAATATTGCAGATTTGAACACGACGACATTGGTGTACACGTGGTCGCGCGAATTCTCACGACACCGAGTCATGACCGTGACCATAACTTTCTCGGACCTGATGAGGAGTGAGTACAACGAGTACTGGAAGAACGTCACACAGCCGTTGTTTGTCGTTCTCCTCGACACCGAGGATACCATGGGCGAGTTCGCCGAGACCACGAGGAGCATAAAGCCCATCTCTTTTCCCATTTGGCTCGTTATGTTTCTTCAGCGTCCTGGGAATCCTCTCGAGGAGCGCTGCAGACATCCTACCGAAAACGTATTCAACGTGGACTTCAGCACCCAGATGCTGGTTCTCTGCTACGCTCGCCCGATTCTAGTCGAGTGGTACGCCATTCGCGATAATCGCACCAGAACGTTCGACCTGGCCCTGTGGTCCCCCAATAGAGGTCTGCTTCTGAGAACGCGAAAGTCCCTCTACGCTAGGAGGAGCAACATGTTCGGCGATGTTGTACGCGTGGCGTCCGTGATCGTAAGTTTTTCGCGCTTCCTCGAGTTCCGTTATGCGCTGCTCTTTTTGCGAATTAGAAAATGGTCGTGAGCGGCGATCATGATAAAAAATAGTCGCCTTGAAAAAAAAATCGTCTCGCAATTTGCCACGAAATCGATATTAGAACTTAAGGATGATTTATAGACTCGTAGACTCGGAAATTGACTTGACAATTCTGTTGATACATGCACGAAGGACTCGCCGCTGATCTCGCACGAGAACGGAACGGTCGGCGGATTTTTCGGTCTGTTGCTGATAGAGCTCAGCAAAGTGATGAACTTCACGGTGGAGATTCTGAATCCGGTGGAGGAATTCGGTACCTGGAGCAAAGAGAAAAAGGTGTGGACAGGTGCAATCGGCCAGTTGGTGGAAAACGAAGCCGATATCGGCATCTCCGCATTCACGATGATGAGTCACAGACAAGACGTTATCGACTATACGATACCATTGATACGCTCGCGATACCGCCTTTATTTTAAGGAGCCTAACACAGCCTTGGTGGAATGGTCTTTATACTTAAAAGTAATAATTATCTTTATATCAACGGTACCTGTACATTATTAGTATTAAGTGCATTATAATAGTTGGTATGGATCAATTAATATATTACATATATATTAATTATATTGGTTACAGTAATAGAACGTTTATAACAATGATAGAATTTTAAAACTGCGTAAAGATCTAATCATCCTGTTTATTTATAAATTTAAAATACAATTACTTAAGATTGTTTAATCACATCTTGGGAAAAGAAATAGTGTTAAGATAATTTATGCTAAAGATTCACGGTAACAAAGTCTAGTGGATTAAAATGCTGCTTTTCCTCACCAATAAATATTCCAGGCATTCAGCTCTGGAACTTGGATAACATTATTAATGACAATAATAACCGCTTCTATTCTGTTGACTATCATGAAGACAAAAGGATACCTTTCAATGAACCTAATGGTCGAGAACTATATTAAGGTTTGGGGTATTTATTGCCAGCAGGGTTTGCCAGGTAACGTTTTATCGTTACTAGAGATATTTAATATTTGTCTAGCATAATATTTTTTGGTATTATTAGTCACGTTTTAAACAATTAATGTATAGATATGTGTTAATATATGCTAATATATGTCTATATATATGCCATGTATACACACACACACACACACACACACACACACATATGTATGTATGTATATATAAACATATATATGTATAATTTGCACCATAATATAATGCACATGTATATTTTATGCAAAGAATTTCCCAGCGAGTCACCGGTGAGACTGGCTTTTCTCTCGATTTCTGCTTCGTCGATAGTAATTCTGGCCATCTATTCCGCCTCGTTGATCAGCTTCCTAGCGCTCTGTACGCCCAAACTGCCTTTTTCCACTTTGGAGGGTTATGTTAAGGATGGCTCTTACAAATTAATTGTGTTGCGAAATAGCGCCGAGTACGACGTTCCTACTGTGAGTTCGCCGTTACTTATAAAGCACAGAAATTATATTCTTGCGCAACAGTTATTTTTTAGTTATAGTAATTTCGATTGAAGCGCTCGATCGCAAATAAAAGCACAGTTTTGTAGCCGAGAAAATTTTAAAAGCATTATAAAATTAATATTTTACATGACATATACAAGTATAAGTTTAGTAATTTTTTTGTAGAAAAAGTAATTTTAAACGTTAAAAAAATAATTTTGTAGAGAATATATACTGTTAAATTTTTTTGTATCTATTTTTGTGTAATGTAAGTATTACTGGCAAAAGTTCGTAAAGAAGAGATCATATTCCTATTATAAAGGTAAAGGTACCAATACCCGGACGCTTAAAAGTATAATACGTGTATCAATACCTGGACACATACCTATGTCTGGATACCTTTAAAAAAATATAAAATGGAAAAAAACGTTTGGATAGTATAACAAAAGTTTCAAACTACAAGAAGAAATATTTTTATCTTTAATTTTAATTCGCGTTATTATACTTATATAAATAATAAAGGTATCCAGATATAGGTACATATGGCCGGGTATTGGCACCTTTTACCTTAACTGAAAAAAAAATCTTTTTTTTCCAATTATGCTCTCTATGCAATTTTGCAGCACGTCAAGGATCCCGTTTTCCTGCAAATGTACGAATTGTTAGAAGAAAAGTATTTGCCGCTGTCAACGACGG
Source organism: Temnothorax longispinosus (assembly GCF_030848805.1). Taxonomy (NCBI): domain Eukaryota; kingdom Metazoa; phylum Arthropoda; class Insecta; order Hymenoptera; family Formicidae; genus Temnothorax; species Temnothorax longispinosus. The sequence goes on along the minus strand of NC_092365.1, from coordinate 5,651,122 downwards.
AGGGATTCGAGAAAGTTAGCGATATTACTTAATTATAATGAAATCAACAACGTTAAGTTTCGTTAAGTCGTCCATTCTCATGTCAATTCTTACGCAGCTCTGCGAGAGAAACAAGTTAGCGTTTTACACGACGGAGATATTTAAAGAGGCTATTAACATTTATATACGGTGTAGAGTCGTATATATTGAGACCGGAAGAATCGACAATTTGGCGATAATTCTAACGAAAGGAAATCCTTACACTGGCTTCATGAATTACCAGTAAGTCCTAAATATACATATTTATTTACAAAGACACATTTTATCATTTAATATACATTTATCGTTTAGAAGACTGCTATCCTTCATTGTACTACGTAATTGTCTGATGTTTATAAGTTGAGTGTTTGTTAATACATGTGATAAAAAATCAATGAATTTTATTAATATCACAAATTAAAAATATAATTTTTAATAATTTTTAAGGTATAAATTTCATATATTTGGTCTTGTAAATATTCATTTAAGGATGCGAGAATATCGTTAAATTTTAATATTGTTGAAATCATTAAATTAAAAGAAATGTTGTATTATAATATTCAGATAGAACTATACTTACGACTGCTTTTCCCTTTTCAAGAATAAATGCTTTAAATATATTTTTATATTTTTTAGCTTGCGGAAATTGCAGCTTAATGGCGTTATACATAAATTAAAGAACAAGTATCACATACGAAGGAATCATCCGAGCGGGGTATATTACGGTTTGGTCGAATTAAGCGATGTAATGCCAACTTTGGTGATGGTGGCGGCCAGTATGGTCCTGGCACTTTTTATCTTGATAATCGAGAAAATGTATTATTCGTTTAAAACTCGATGTTCTAAGAACAACAAATTGTCCATTAAAAAATTGAGTTATAATCTCGGCGTAAGGAATAAGTTGCGAAAGGGAAACGAGAGAAATTTAAACCTTCAAGGATTTTATAATACGAGACCGATCGGATATTGGCCATAATAATAAAAAATAAATAAATAAATAAATAAATAAATAAAAAACCATTGTTAATGCTTATAGATATAGGAATACTCGATATTCAAGGAATTATTTGTAAAATAATATTTGTAACATATAATCTGTGCTTATCAATTTAATTAACAATTTAATAAAACATTTTAAGATATATTTCACTATTTTGGAAAGAACAATTTCTTAAATTTTAATTTGCTATCGTTTTACTTTTTCGCAAAACGGTGCTGCATAGGGGAGACCGAGGCTTGTTGGCACTGTTTTCACAATTTCGGCATTTGAGTTTTTAAACAACTAATTATCATGATTAAACAGTACTAATATGATAGAGAGAACATTTCTCTCTATCATCTTTCTCTACATTTTCATGCCAGGAACGCTCTTGTATACCATATAGTTTCTTTATAATAAGTAAAATAAGAACATGCTGCATTGTAGCCAACTAGCCCCGATAGTAAGTTGTCTATGCGACAAAAGTCCATATGTTAAATTAATAAAAACGTAATAGAAACACAAAACGGGTAACATATATGTACTTCTTGATAAAGATTGTATCTTTTAAAGTTTTCGAATTTTTTAAATGAAAAATCAGCAATTTATAGGGAAAAAATGTATAATAAATCACTAACCGTCAATAAAGTAATAAAAATGGATAAATGTTCGATTTATATATATGTATTGCATTGATTCTTCCTTACATTGATTCCTTATTAGCAAGGAATAGTCAACTTTGTAGGCATGTGTAATTAATCTAACTAGTAAAAAAAGTGTAAGATAAAATAAAAAGAAAGATCTAGTTATATAATTCTTATGCTTCTCTTTGTACATTTTATTATTTCGATGAACCGCGCCCGTATTAATCATTAAAGACCCAGCGGTCCGTCAGTCAGGCTACTACTGTGACGCGCATTTTACTGATGTACAAGGCATCTAAAATTTAATTTATTAGAAATCATTCAGAGAGCAAGACAGAGGAAATGTTTTCCGAAAAGTTAGAAAAAAGAAGTAATTTTACCTGCATGTAATAAAAAAAGGATTTAAAAATAAAACTGCAAATTATTGAGAAATTATATGCTGCTTAACGCAGCATATAAAATTTGCGTTATAATTTTTGTAGAATAATTTAAAAAAAAAATAGAAAAAAAAAGATTTTATCGGAAACGCAAACGTGATTTAGAAGAGGCCGAGGGATGCGGACGGGATGAGGGAAAAATGCTGAAAAGCTTTACAAGATTTTTTGAAAAAAGAAATTTGACTTTAAGCGTGAAAAAGTCAAAGATGATGACTTTTACAAAAGAAAGAAGACGAGAGAAAAGAAGTAATAGCTTTGTAATGCGGAACGGAGATAAAAGCAAATATAGAGATAACCAATATAATGCGCTCTCTTTCTGACAAAAGGAATGATGCGAAAAGATAAGATATCTCCCTGAGAAAGTTAGTTTGTAGAACCAATTAATAATTTTCGATAATTTCATCAATACTTTTTTAATTAATGCTAAGAAAATATTAGAGACTATAACACAGATTGAACAACATGAATTTTTTTGATTGGGATAACGTTAAAATCTTAAATATATAAAGAATTTATTACATACATTAAAATGAGTATCTCCAAAATGTTTGACATTAAAAGACAAAGGAATGGCACCAACCTTCAAAAGGGCACATTAGATCTTTGTAATGATTATTCTTCTATTATCGAGAGACTTCCATACAACTGCCATCTGTTTTATTTATTGACTTGTTTTTATTTATTGACTAGCTTTATTACTTTTACATACGATGCTTCATTACATTATACAGTGTAAAAAATATATACTTTATTTTAATAAATTTGCAAGTTGTATTCACAATATCTAACAATTCGATAGTTCAGCTGAAAGAACAAGATGTACCAAATCGTTGGTAGAAAATAATATCGCATATCTTTGTTCCAATTTTGATATTGTATATATACGTATTCATTTAACAACATAACACATAAATAATAACAAATAAAAATTACAGGCCAATAAGCACATGCGATTCAATATTATAAAAAACTTTAACTTATTTGTTGATTAATTGTCATTTAAACTTTCTAATATTTAATGATAACTTCATGAGAAGGCAATCAACATTTATCTTACAGAGGCGAATCCTATTCGGTCTTTCTCCATGTCAAACTCAGTATAGTATCGGCTAATAAATACATCGCCCAAAATCCACTCCACATCGTTAGTCACAAAATGTTCAATGAAGCCGGATATGCACTTACCGTTTTCTATGTACTACAAAATATTAAACATGGCATGATATTTTTATTCTAAAAACAATTTAAATCTTTATATGGCAATATTCTTTACCTGAAAGATATAATCTTCACCAGTGAGTCTGAACGTCTTATCGCCTAGGACAAAATTGATATCGGGCAAATTAGAAATCTCGTTGCAGTCCACCTTTAAACGAAGATTAATGTTAGTAATCCATATTAATAATCCGTAACTTATCAAACATTTATTAATTTATTTCAATAATTTATTTAAGATAATTGTGAAAGCTGCCATTAACGAAAAGGATCTATTATTTACTGTTCCATCATCATTAACACCGATCTCTCTGTTAATAACTGCGATATCGAACGGTGGTCCAGCTATCCGGGAGTTGCCCGTGTCGACAATAGTTTGACAGCCGTTCGCGCATAAGTTATTACCGTTTATTTGAACCCTATATAGTGCAATAGCATTGTCAATTAGCTGGCGTATGATCCGTGGTTGACATACATATAATTTAGAAAAAACTACGTACTTATCCATGGTAAATTGCCAGTATGCTTTGTGAGTAACATTAACATACGTAAACTCGCCCTCGTAATAAGCGAAATTGGAGCCACCTAGTATCAGTTCACCACCCATCGCGGACGAAAAATCTCTGTACAGGTTGTGTAATTTTGTATTATACATTTGCATTTTGCATTGCATAAAAAGACAAAATATATAATTAAAAAAATAGTTTTAAACACACGTGAGACATACGGAGAGATACATACCGATTTAGATAGAAACCAAAAACGTGTCGAAACTCCTTGTGTTGTTTGATTAGGTTGTTAAAGACAGGTAGGTTGTTAAAGCCAGGATTCTTTTTAAAGCTAGATAACGAGGGGTAACCCATCCCCAAGACACCGTCGAATTTTAAATTGGAGAGGGATTTTGCCGAATAGTTTGTCGTTTCTCCGAATGTTTGGAATACAACCTTAAGGCCAGCAATCTACGAAATGTTGATATTAATAAAATATAATCGCGTATGTTTTTTCTGAGAATAATAGCAACATGTGTTCCTTAGAAAACTTTCATAGATTATGACTATAAATAGAATTAAGTCGGACCATTTACTTGACGATTACTTACAATTACTACATCAGTAGACAAACACCCAAACACATAGCCACCTTCGTATTTAAGACGAAATGGATCATTCTGTGGTATATATGTGGTGGACTTTGTATTATCATACCTAATATGGTTTACTGCACAAAAAGTAATAAATATAATTAAATCAGTTAATATTGAAAAATTTAGAAATATAAAAATTTCCCTTTATTAATCTAATAAGTATATAACTAACAGTAGTTTAAATCATCAAATGTATTTATGTTTATATCTTTTGGTTTAGCACGTGAGCTGTTTTGTATAAAAAATTATTTGTATTTTTAAAGTAAATGATAAATAATATAAGTAAGAGAGTATATAATTGTGAACCTTAGCTACACAATATTTACTTTATCACGTTTCACTTTTGAAACAGTTGCATTAAAGATTTTATAACTTTACTTAAAATGTAAATGGAAAAGACACAAATCTACAGCATTATTCTTATATTTTTACTTGATATCAATCATTAAACGAGAAAAAAAATTATTAAAAAAATTAATGTTTTAAGCATTAAAATAATCTTAATTTAAGATTATTTTAATGCTTGAAACATTAATTTTTTTAATACATATGTACATACATATAGGAATAATAGAATGTCGGGGAGATAGCGATGTTATATATACTTACAGCAAGCAGGGTGGCTAACGTCGCAGTATATGGATGGTACCCAGAGATCTGAGGAAGCAGTGTCGAAAAGTACATTAAACTTTTGCGGTGGAGTACCAATTTCGATAATACCATAGTATTGAACATTCTTATAATTAGTCAGAGGTACAGTAACCGTAACCAAACGGAGCTGTATCATATTATTGTCCGTCGAAAATTGTCCAACGGTGTATGTCCTGTATAACGGAATTCTTGAAACAACATAAAGAACATTCCATTATGTTATACGCATATATGTATCATATAAACAAGAATGTACAAATATCATACAACATAATTACGAATTTCGGATAATTTATTTGATCATTTTCAAGCACTTCTTATTTAAATACTATTAAAGCTACATTTTGGTATTAAGAATTAAATGTTACCTGCATTTATATATTTACGCATTAGAATGTAATTTAGGTACTTTAAATGCAAATTGCTCTGTACACAACGCTGATTTCACTTAAGATAAGAGGTTCAAAGGGATCCTTAAAGCATCTTTTAGTCTGCTCATTTTATTGAGACTTTAAAAATGCGTTTTTTCTACATATTTGGTGTACAATTATTGTATTTATTGAAGTATTTATCGCGAATTCTGCGTCGATTCCAAGTAGTTAAAAGCGCGATCTCTGTACGGTATTACAATTTATCGTGTCGATATGAATGTGAATCGATTGTATATAACATGTACTTACCTAAGCAACTCCGCGTTGATCGACGCGAAGTTGATTACCGTGATTACCGTCACAAAGAGCCGATACATTTTCCTGAATTTCTCGACGACTGAAGCTACAAAAGTCAAAATTGTTTTAGGACCGTTATAACTGCGAGTCAATCCACAACCGGTACGTACAGACAAAGAACAGGCAGTCAAATTGCTAAGCGTTCCCTTATATATACAAATGTACGTACATGGTCTTGTGCTTATAAGAAGGTGAGCAGGAGGGCAGAAAACATACGAAGCGTTCCAAAGCTTTGTGTTCGAACGATATTAGAAATCGCTTCGAGATCTCGGATGGAGAAAGAAAATTGACCAATCATATTTAAGAAATTCGGCAATTGGCTAATGCAATTGGTTAATTTTCGGAGCGATTTCTAGCGCATCGTGGAGACAAGGCTTAAAGGCTTTAAAGTTTATACAAATTCTCTGAGAGCCTAAGAGCTCTTTTCATTAATCTAATCGACTCTAAACATTGCGTTTTGCATATACGTAAATATTTCATTAGCACAACTCAATGTATTAAAAAAAGGTTAATGATTAATGAGATGAAATTGATCTTTGAAAGTATTGTTTGCGTCGGTATAACAGACTTATATGTATAAGCAGTGGTACATTTATTCCAGATTTACAATAGCTTGAATGCTAATATGCTAAATCGTGATAGACTGTATCAATTGCATTTTAGTATTAAGTACTGTATAGTGTGATATTTTCTTCTGATATTAGAGTAGAGACATTGGCTTGTAATCATATCAAATTTTTGCAAACGTGTATTGCCAGAAAATATTATCGTTGTTACACATGTTTCAAAATCACTCGATAATTATCTCGATAATTAGTACAGTACGCAAGTTTTTAAAAGTAACATTTTCAAAAAGTTAATTTATAATATTAATGATAGTGAGATACCTTAACCAGTTTTCTCGATATTACAACATTTAATTATAATACATATGACATAATAATGTTGGTATCGACAGATTGGTATCATTGAGTCCACAATTTCATATAATTATTATTAATAAACAAGAGATTTATGTGTATACCTTTGTATGAGCATAAAAAATATAGAAAATTGTATATTAATTAGAAATGCGGTCATTTATACAGGCAGAATGTTATACGATATCTTTGTACTTGTATGTAAGCAGAAAATTTATAATACACGAAATAATATTTTTTGGGATCCTACATTAAAATAATATTGAAGAGCGAATATATAAAATCAATATACAATGTAGAAAATATATACTTTATTTTAATAGACTTAATTATATTTACAATATCTTATAGCAATTCGTTAAATGCTGAAAAAACAATATATATCAAATCGTTGATAAAAATAATATCACATATCTTTGTTCTAATTGTCACATTGTATGTATTGATTTAACAACATATCACATAAATAATCACAAATATTCTAAAAAACTTTGACACATTTGTTGAGTAATGTTCTTTGTGTATCATATTTTATTTAACACTAGCAGTAGTTAATACAATATGCAAGTTTCTAAAAATAACAATTTCAAAATATAAGTTTATAATATTAACGATAGTGAGATACCAGTTTTGCAATATTAAAACAATTTATTAATTAGAATACATACGACATGATAATATATTTTTCGTATCGACAATTTGGTATCCATTTGTCGAAAATTTTGGATAATTTTTATTAATAAGCAAATAATTTATGCGTATATACGTTTGTGTAAGCATAAGAAATGTAAAAAGTTATATATTGATTACAAATGCGGTATGTTATACTCTTATACATATAAGCAGAATACTATATGATATCTTGTACTCGTATGTAAGCAGAAAATTTATAAGGATAAACGAGATAATATTTTTCGGGATACGACATTAAGATGAGATTGAAAGGGCGATATATGAAATCAATATTCAGTGTAAAAAATATATACTTCATTTTAATAGACTTATATACAAGTTGTATTCACAATATCTAACAATTCGATAGTTGCCGAAAGAACAAGATGTATTATACCATATCGTTGGTAGAATAAATATCGCATATTTTTCTTCTAATTCTCACATACGTATTAATTTAAAAATATACCATATAAATAGTCCAAATAAAATTACAGACCATATGTCAGTCGATATTCTAAAGAAGCTATGACTTATTTGTTTAGTAATGTCACTTAGATTTCCTAATATTTAATTATAACTTCATGAGAAGGCAATCAATATTTAACGTTTTGCAAGGGCGAATCCCACTTGGTTGTTCCCCATGTCAAACTTGGTGTAGTACCGACCAACAAATGTATAGCCCAAAATCCACTTTAATTCATTATACGGAACAACCCATTCAAAGGCGGGAATGCAAACATCTATTTCGTTTTCTGTCATCTATAAGACATTAAATATGGCATAATATTTCTATTCTAAAAACAATTTAAACTTTTATATAATAATATTCTTTACCTTCAAGATATAATCTTGACCAGTGAGTCGTAACGTCTTACCACCTATGACGAAACTGATATCGGGCAAATTAGAAATCTCGTCGCACTTCACCTTTAAACAAAGGTGAATGTTAGTAATCCATATTAATAATCCGAACTTATCAAACATTTATTAATTTATTTTAATAATTTATTTAAGATAATTGTGAAAGCTTTCATTAACGAAAAGGATCTATTATTTACTGCTCCATTATTAACACCGATCTCTCTGTACAGAGCTGCGATAGCCTGCGGTGGTCCACCTATCACAGAAGCGCCTGTGTCGACAATAGCTTGACAGCCTTTCGAGCAAATTTTTTATTTGAACCCTACAATGCAATAGCATTGTCAATTAGCTGGCGTATGATCCGTGGTTGAAATACATATATTTTAGAAAAAACTACGTACTTATCCATGGTAAATTGCCAGTATGCTTTGTGAGTGACATTAACATACGTAAACTCGCCCTCGTAATGGGAAGAATCGGTGCCACCCAATATCAGTTCACCGCCGAACACGTCCGTGACATTTCTGTATAGGTTGTATATTTTTTACATTGTTTATACATTTGCATTTTACATTGCATGGAAAGACAAAGTATATGTAATTTAAAAAATAGTATTAAACACACGTGAAACATACGAAAAGATACATACCGATTTAGATAGAAGCTAAAAATTGGTCGGGACACCACGTGTTTATCAATCATGTTTTGGAAGACAGTAGGCTTTTTAAAGATAGATATGGCTGGATAACCCATCCCCAGAACGCCGTCGCATGGTCCTTGTGCAGAGTCCCAAAAACTTGTCGCGAAATCGAGCGCTTCTCCGAATGTCTGGGATGAAACCTTAAGGCCAGCAATCTGCGAAACGTTGATATTATTAATAAAGTATAATTGCGCGCATTTTTTTCAGAGAATGATAGCAACATGTGCTTTTTAGAAAATTTTCATAGATTATGACTGTGATTAGAATTAAATATATCATTTACTTGACAATGACTTACGATTACGTCATCAGTAGATAAGAACCCAGACACATTGCCATCCGCGTAATCAATAACGAATGGATCATTCTGTGGTATATATGTAGTGGACTTTGTCGTATTATCAAATTTATTATGTTCCACTACAAAAAGTAGTAAATAAAATTAAATCAGTTAATATTGAAGAATCTAAAAATATAAATTTCTTTATATTAATCTAAATATATAACAAACAGTAGTTAAATCATCAAATATATTTATGTTTATATTTTTTGCTTTAACATGTGAGCTGTTTTGTATAAGAAATTATTTGTATCTTTAAAGTAAGTGTGCTAAATAATGTAAATAAGAAAGTATGTAAGTATGGAACTTAGCTACATAGAGAAAAGTGCCCTATTATGAAACAGGATCCAAATATGAGATATGTTAAGCTAAAAGGCCCTATATAAGCCCTATCTGTTGATCCCACCATGAAAAAACCCCGCCATCTCATATTAGGATCCTATCTCATAATAGGGCACTTTCCTCTAATATTTACCTTACCATTGATTCGAATTTTTAAAACTGTTGCTTTAAAGATTTTATAACTTTACTTGAAATGTAAATGGAACAGATACAATTCTACGGCATTATTCTTATCTTATATTTTTACTTGATATCAATCATTAAACAGAAAAAAAATAATTAAAATTATTTTAATACTTGAAACATTAATTTTTTAAATAAAAATGTACATATAAAAATAATAGAATATCGGAGAGGTAGCGATGTTATGATATACTCACAGCAAGTAGGTTGGCTGACGTTGTAGTTTTTGGATGGTACCCAGAGATCTGAGGAACCAGTGTCAAAAACTATTTTAAATGTTTGCGGTGGAGTTCCAATTTCGATATTACCATAATAGTGTAAATTGTCATAATTAATCAGAGGTACGGTTGCCGTATCCGAACGGAGTTGTATCATAGTTTCCGTCGAAAATTTTTCAACAGAGGATGTCTTGTGTAACGGAATTCTTGAAACAGCATAAAAAATAAATTTCCGTTATATTATATGCGTATATGTATCATACAAACGCGAATGTATGTACATATATCGTACAACATAAATACGAATTTCAAACAATTTATTTGATCATTTTCAAGCAATTCTTATTTAAAAGCTATTAAAGTATCAACATTTTGACATTGAGAAATAAATGCTACCTGCATATATTTACGCATTAGAATGTAGTTAGGTATTTTAAATGCGAATTCCTTTTTTCTTGATGCTAATCTCATTTAAAATAAGATTTTCGAAGGAATCCTCAAAGCATCTCTTGCAATTAGTATGCTCATTTTATTCCGACTTTCAAAATGCGTTTTTCTTACAGATTTGATAAAATTATGGTATTTGAAATTGATTTGATAATTATTTATCACGAATTCTGCGGCAATTCCAAGTAGTTGGAAGCGCGATCTCTATACGGTACTATTATAATTCATCGTGTCGATATAAATGTGGATCGTTTGTATATAAAATGTAATCACCTATGCAACTCCGCGTTGATTGACGCGAAGTTGAATACCGTGATTACCGTCATCGTCACAAAGAGCCGATACATGTTTCCTGAATTTCTCGGCGACTGAAGCTACACAAGTCAAAATTGTTTTAGGACCGTTATAACTGCGAGTCAATCTACAACCGGCACGTACAGACAAAGAACAGGCAGTCGAATTGCTAAGCGTTCCTTTATATACAAAAGTGCGCACATGTGCTTATAAGAAGGTGAGCAGGAGGGCAGAAATCAAACGAAGCGTTCCAAAGCTTTGTGTTGACGATATTAGAAGTCGCTCCGAGGTCTTGGACAGAGAAAAAGAATTGACCAATCATATTTAAGCAATTCGGCAGTTGACCAATGCGATTGGTTAATTTTTGGAACGATATCTAACATCGTGGACACAAGTATTAAAAGCTTTAAAGTTTATACAAATTTGCTGAGAGCCTAAGAGCTCTTTTCATTAATCCAATCGACTCTAAAAATTGCGTTTTGCTTATACGTAAATATATCACTAGCGCAACTCAATGTATTTAAAAAAGTTTAATGATTAATGAGGTGAAATTGATCTTTGAAAGTATGTATTGTTTGCGTCGGTATAACAGTATTAGACTTATATGTATAAGCAATGGTACATTCACATTACAGATTTAGCTTGAATGCTAATATGCTAAATCGTGGCAGACTGTATCAATTGCATTTTAGTATTACTGTATAGTGTGATATTTTCTCCTGATTATTAGAGTAGAGACATTGGCTTGTAATCATATCAAATTTTTGCAAACCTGTATTGCTAAAAAATATTGTCGTTGTTACACATGTTTCAAAATCACTCGATAATTATCTCGATAATTAGTACAGTACGCAAGTTTTTAAAAGTAACATTTTCAAAAAGTTAATTTATAATATTAATGATAGTGAGATACCTTAACCAGTTTTCTCGATATTACAACAATTAATTATAATACATACATAATACATAATGTTGGTATCGACAGATTGGTATCACTGAGTCCACAATTTTATATAATTATTGTTAATGAACAAGAGATTTATGTGTATACATTTGTGTAAGCATTTTCTTTCGAAAGGAAAACGAAAGAAGAGTACGACGTAGAACGTTTTATCTCGACGCGATTGTCTTTTCGTCTCTTTTTAATTTACGATGTCAATTTGCACGGAGCTTCTTGTTTGAATTGGAGAGAGATCTTGCCGAAAAGTTTGTCGTTTCTCCGAATGTTTGGGATAGAACCTTAAGGCCAGCAACGTACGGAACGTTAATATTAATAAAATATAATCGCGTATGTTTTTTTTGGAGAATAATAGCAACATGTGTTCCTTAGAAAATTTTCATAGATTATGACTATAATTAGAATTAAGTCGGATCATTTACTTGACGATGACTTATGATTACCACATCAGTAGATAAGGACCCAGACACACCGCCATCGTCGTATAAATCAATAGCAAATGAATCATTCTGTGATATATATGTGGTGGACTTTGTGTGTGTATGATCATACTAATTATGTTTTACTGCACACACACACACACACACACACACACACAAGGAGTAATAAATATAATTAAATCAGTTAATATTGAAAAGTCCAGAAATATAAAAATTTCCACTTATTAATCTAAATATATAACTAACAGTAGTTTAAATCATCAAATGTATTTATGTTTATATCTTTTGGTTTAACACGTGAACTGTTTTGTATGAAAAATTATTTGTATTTTTAAAGTAAATAATAAATAATATAAGTAAGAGAGTATATAATTGTTGACCTTAGCTACACAATATTTACTTTATCACGTTTCACTTTTGAAACAATTGCATTAATAAGAGGTTACACCACTGTAGAAGTCTAAAATAAAGCGTTTTTTTACGATTTTTTTTGGATCGAAGGAAAAGTAAGAGAATAATAATATTCAAAGATGTAATTAATCATGTTTTTAAGTGTTCAAAATAAAATATTTATTCAATAATAGTACAAAATGGCGACGCTACAGCCATTCTCGCGAGGCATGTTTAATTTGACGCGCTCTGCGGCACGCAGTATAACTGACGCTTTGAATCTAGAAAAAAAACAAAAAATTTTCTCTTAATCTACATGAGTATAGCTAGAGAAATACGTAGGGGATTTTGAAAATATTAATTTTTGTGTGATTGGCGAGCATTTGAAGTAAACAGTTCAATTTTTAACAAAAAAATGGGCAATTATTTGTTAATAATATAAATACTTGTTAGAATCAACTTATCGAAAATCCCGTACGTATTTCTTTTTGGAATGTTATTTTAAAGATATGGTCAAAATTTGGAGTGAATAGAATGAAAATTGTTGGACTTATGCTGCGTGCCGTTTTAAAAAATCGTGTTTCGAGAAAAACGCCTTTAAAGTTTTAAGATGTGTTATGGACGAAAATGAAAAATGTTAAAATGATGGGTTATGGGAAAAAATGAAAAATTTGACTGTTTAAAAATTTTTACCATTAATCTGCTATCCCTGAACCCTGAACCATAAAAAGCTGCCCTACCCTGCTTAAATATTCCTCCTCATTTTCTTTCCTTGTCGATTTTATGCTGGTGCGTGTCTGTTTTGCCGCATCTGTCAAAGACTGCTCGACGTGCTTGATCCGCATAGCATCGGCTTCAAGGCAAAAATTGTATGCTTGGAGGCCAATATCCATCTCCAAAACTTTCATAATTTGCAGAATGTTAGTCAAACCGTCGTTAAAATTACACACAGCAATATTAGTCGCTACTTGCAATACTTTTTTGCCACTTGAGTAGGACTTAGAAGCCAAGTTCCAAACAGTTGCATTGAAACTTTCGTGAATTAGAAATAAAAAAAAAAAAATCATTAGACTGTACCTTTCCAGCAGGTATCTACGTGCCGCAGGTAGTCATTTCGGAGCAGTCCGACGCGCTTGGGAAAAAGCTCGGAATTTCAAAGAAAAAAATTTGGTACAGGTATAAAACTATTTCCTCTTATTCTAGAAAGGTTCAAAGCATCTTTTAAGCCAATAAAAAAAATTAATTTTTTGAAAATTCTACAGTGGTGTACCCAAGAAAACATTGTAACGCCGGTAACTTCTTTGTCGTCTATCGATGCTTCAGCTCGAAGCTCATATTTTCTTCTTTACTCATATTTTCTTGCTGCACTGATATTATTATTGTTTTTTTTATTAATCTTTTTCACGCTAACTAAATATTTTTTTAATTTTTATACTATCTCGGGCAGCATTCCCGTGATTTTGCGTCCATGTACATTATTTTCCTTGTCGATCGATTAAGCATTTCGCCAAATTAGACGTTAAGGGGACTAGAAAGGGTTGAAAATGCAGAAATTGGCTCGTGTTTAATTGTTTATAACAAGGCCGCAAATAAACATAAAACTTTTTTATTGTTAAGGGTATTAATTATAACATTATAAAATGAGAAAATTCATTAAAAGCCATTCCCAGATCAATAATAACGGCGTCCCAATATAATAAGGAAAACTGTCGCATTCACGGTTTTACCATGATTCCGGTCGAACGGATAAAGGTTTTGGCAAATTTCAGGAATATTTCTTCTCCTTAGGCTTCCCTCTATTGATTATACCTAAAAAATTAAAAATAGAAATAAAATTAACAAAATGGCGTCCAGAAAACAAAATTTTTTCCCAAATTTTTTGTTTTCTGGACGCCATTTTGTTAATTTTATTTCTATTTTTAATTTTTTAGGTATAATCAATAGAGGGAAACCTAAAGAAAAGAAATATTCCTGAAATTTGCCAAAACCTTTATCCGTTCGACCGCAATCGTGGTAAAACCGTGGATTCGACAGTTTTCTTTATTATATTGGGACGCCGTTATTATTAATCTGGGAATGGCTTTTAATGAATTTTCTCATTTTATAATGTTATAATTAATATCCTTAACAATAAAAAAATTTTATGTTTATTCGCGGCCTTGTTATAAACAATTAAACACGAGCCAATTTCTGCATTTTCAACCCTTCCTAGTCCAGTAACGCGAGCGCGTGTCATGTATATTTCTGTCGACAATGTGATTTTGACGCGCGTGATTTCGATCGATTCGAACAATTCAGTATTCGTTAGAGCCAAAGCACATAACATGGCGTAGCGATATACGACGGTCGTAGTCCTCGACCTGACAGATCAGGATACGCCAAAGCTTGTGTGTTACTTACGTCAACGACTACGACTGTCATATGTGCTTTGGTCCTTAATTGCGTTAATTAACGTGTCGTAATTGTGCTTGTAAAGTAATCAACGAGGAATCGAAATCAAACAAAACAACCAACGAAGTATGCGATCGCCGAAAATTGAAGATTCCATGAAAAATGCTGATGGGACAATGTCGAGAGCCGAGGAACACCGGGTACGGTGAGTATTGTACACACATTCTTAAGATGTTTTCCAGCATGACTCAGCTGGGAATTCGTCGAAATCAGTGCGATACCTATTTCGTATAAGCGACAGATCAGATGTGTTTGAACAAGACATACGTGAGTCAGCTTTAAACTGTTACCAATTATACGTGTAGATACGTTTTCCATACGTACATATGTTTCTTTGCTTTATTTTTATTTTACCTGCTGATAATATCAAATTGAATTTTACTTCTCACCAGATTGCTTCATTTTTGGGAAACAAAATAATCGTAACAATTTTTAAATACCACTATTTTTAATATTCAAAATGTGTTCAAAAACTATTATGTTCAAAAACTATTCTCGTATTACGGCAGTAAAATTGTCAGAATTTCCATGAAAAATTTCCCATTTTTATTTCTTGCGTAATCATACTTAGAAACACAATTTAGAGTTGAGAGTCATTTTTCATTAGTTAATCCTATGATTGAACATCTTACGGTACTTTTAGGTCTCCGGTATTTTAATCCTCTTGCTTCAAAGAATCACTGAAATTATTTTTGAAGACTTGCTATAATGTTACTCTGTGCCGCAAACTGTCTTTCGTTGAATAATAGTGATAGTTGACGTAGCTACGTCTACTTTCCTTCGCTGAATACTTTAACATGAAATAGTGACGGTTGACGTAGTTCTACGTTGTTGTTTGCGGCACAGTTGTTACTGTGCCCGTTTTTGTTTCTCTTTATATCTTTATAAATACTTAGTAAAATAATGCCTATTTAGGTAAATAAAACCGTTACCCACAAATTGGTTCAGGAAAGTTACAGATTTATTTAAAATAGAAATCTTATAATTTATAAAAATTTCATCATTTAAGTTATTATTACGTACGGAAATTTTATACTAAAATTATGGACGACACGTTGAAATTTTGAACACTTTAGACGACGCACGTTATCTCGGAATTCCGATCGTCAATGTAAATGTTTAGTTTATCTTACGGTTTTCGGACTGCTGTTTACAAGCTGAGGCCCAGATGGAGCCCAAAACTACGCTTCTAGAAGCTTCTAGAAAACCTCTCCCCTTGAAACGCGTAGAAAGTGGTGAGAATCTCGCGCGGGGGGTTCTGGCCATTTTCGGGTATAAATAGGACGGAAAACGCCGCGGAGACACAGATAGTTTTTAACTTCAGCTCTAATACATCGTTTATAGCTTCGGCTTTGTTGGTCACACAGTCTTAGACTTCGGCTCTCGACCTCTTATTCGTTTTGCGTATCACATCTATTCGCTACAGTCCCAGACATTAAATCTGCAAAGATGCGTGCGTTAGCTTGTCTCGTATTTATCGCTTTGGCATACGCCATTCAAGGTACAAATTCATAAATTATTATAATAAATATTTTACCATAATAAAAAAACCGATATAGAGATAGATATAGAAAGAGGTACAACTACGTGTCTTTCTAATAATACATATAGATAGTATAAAATAATTACTTTCCAACATAAGCAAAATTATCAGTAATAGCATAAATATCCGTTTTATAGCATTTATAGTTTGTGTAAACATTTTTGTACGCATGTGTAATATATATATATATATATATATATATATATATATATATATATATATATATATGTAGGTCTAGAGGTATGTTCCGGGACTGTTTACGTTTTTTGAAATGTACAGTCCTGGAATATAACGCATATATATGTAATCAGATTCAAAAAATTGTCCCGAAACGTGCCGTAGGACATGAATTTTTTCCAGGACAGTCCTGGAAACTGCCAAATGTCCTGGAATATACCGATGTAAAAAAATAAAAGTCCCGGAACATACTTCCGGACCTACATATATAAACATACATATATAATACTTCTAAAAATAATTAATTATATAAAAAAATAGTACTTCTTACATCTTAAATTTCAAATATCAATAACTTCAGTCTTCAATTAATTTATAAACGGATATACAAAAATACATACGTATCTCTGTATTATCTAAATAACGTGTAACTTTAACGTTAAAAATTAATATGGCGTGAACGATAAAATTTTTGTTCAATAAAAGATTTTTATTTTAAATAAATCTGTGACTTTCCTGAGCATATTACGGTTCACTTAGCTGTAAAATTAACACAATGTTTGTTAAAAGTGTATGTAGTAATGTAACAAATATTAATTTCGGCGTATATTAACATGATTAATTTATTTTTGTCCATAAGGAGCTCCATCACCTCGTATCATCGGCATCGGCTGCAACGGCATCGGCATCGGTGGAAAGGATGCTCCCATCGGCAAATTTCCGTATCAAGTTTCATTGAGATATAACGGTAAACACTATTGCGATGGATCTATCCTCAATAATCGTAACATATTAACCGCAGCACTTTGTGTCGGAAGGTATGTTACATTCAAACATTCTGAACCTATATATCAAATAGGCATAATATATCAAATAGGCATAATATGTAAGACTAAGTATATACATACTTATACGTTCTTTTTTTTTATTGTTAGGTATCGGGATCGGTTAAATGATCTTAATAATCTAAAGGTCCATGTCGGAACAAACTTCTTGAACGAATCAGGAGATGTTTATGACGTAGAAAGTGTTAGCATCCACGTTATTCATTCATTGTCAGACAGTGATGGCATCGCCTTAGGTTCATCTTAAAACTCCTCTGAAATACAGCACGCTAGTGCAACCGATAAATCTTATGACAAGCGATGAGAATCTCGAGGGCAAGTCGTGCACGTTAACCGGATGGGGAACAAAGGTAATATCGAACTCATGATATCGGAATTTTCTAGTTCAATGTCTAAAATAAGGCACTCTTTTCAAAGAAAAATTTATTTTTTTTTTTTATATATAATATAACAAATTGAAAGTAACAAGTGAGAGGATATGTAATAATTATTTATTGTTTGTCATTTCTTTCGAATGTCCAAATACGCATTTATCCTTTTTAGAATGGTGGACCGCGAGGTGGAGAGGTTTTGAATAACTTGCAAGAAATTGAGTTAAGAGTTTATCCGCAAGGGGGTGAAAAAAATACTCGAATTTATACTTTGGCGGCAACAAAAGGAGTAGGAGCGTGCAACGTAAACTGTCAATTATTAATATTATAAAACGAATTGATACATATATGTTTATTATGTTTTACAACACCGAAAGAATATTAATAATATAAAAAATTACATTAACAGCATCTAATAATATGCCAATTTTAATTAAGCTTAATACTGAAATTATTATAGCAACAATTTGCAATAGTAAACAATTTATTGTTATTTATAGTATTAAAATTTTGTTATTAATAATTGCATCTTTATTTCAGGGTGATTCTGGTAGCCCTTTAGTATACAATGGATTTCAAATTGGAATCGCTTCTCACTTTTTCGCCTGCAGAGTGGGAGGTCTAAACGTTCACACAAGAGCATCAAGTTCCATAACATGGATATTTGAAAATTTAAAGAATTAAAAAATATATATTATTTCATTTATTAACATACTACTTTGTTTTATATAATTTGAAGTTTAATTATTAATATATGTATTTTGAACAAATTATTTCTGCAAAATTATATCATTTCCTGTTATAAGTATTTCCTGTTGCTTTTTCGATCAGTTAAATAACTTTTTGTTAGTGCAAGAAAAATAAAATTAGAAATTAAATTAAATGTTAAACTGTTAAACTTATACTTTGTAAACTCCATATAAAAATATAAATAAAATACTTTTACATACTGGTGTAGTACATTGCTTTATTTATGTTATTAATTCTTTGCACTTGTATAGCTTCTCATTAATTAATAAAGAAATGGAAAGCAATAGAACATTTAATTTTTGTAAGGTTCTCTCGTCAATCACCCGGGAAAAAATGGAGGAGATCTGACCATGTCTGATTTGATAAAATGAGATGCAACGAGATCTGAAATTCAAGTAAAGTCAGATCTGATTGGATACAATTTTATCTCGCCAGATCTGCATGGCCATATTTAATCACATGCAGCCAGATATGCTGAACTATAATCCGATCTCACCAGATCTGACCATTGCTGCCGTTCGATATTGAATCGCAGATCCAATCGGATTTCTTCCGATCTAATCGGACATTATCTGATTGCTTTAGATCTCCTGAAGTACGAGCAGACATTATGCCTCAGGATCTTGTCGGATCTGAGCAGACCTAGCCAGACATATCTTGATCTCACCAGATAAGACCAATCTTGGCTTACAAAATTGTGTTGCTGATTCAATAAGATCTCTTCCGATCTTGCTGGATCTGAGCAGACCTAGTCAGACATATCTTGATCTCACCAGATAAGACCAATCTTGGCTTACAAAGTTGTGTTGCTGATTCAATTAGATCTTTTCCGATCTTGCCGGATCTGAGCAGACCTAGTCAGACATATCTTGATCTCACCAGATAAGTCCAATCTTGGCTTACAAAGTTGTGTTGCTGATCCAATCAGATCTCTTCTGATCTTGCCGGATCTGAGCAGATCTCGCCAGTATAGAACTTATAAAAATGTCGTTCTCAAATCGTCCATTATTAATTTTTACACCCAATGTTGGAATTATATCAAATATAATATTAACTCTGTAAAGGGGAAGCTTTTAAATGATTTTTGGTCAAAAAATCAATTAATTTTTATATTAAAAACAGTTTTCTCAATTTTGAAACATTAACATATATAATAAATATAGTCTCTGCCAATTTAATAATAATTGTTAATTTCGACACTATATTTAGAATTTATTATAAATATTCCCTTAAAAAAGTACCGTGCAAAATTAATTAATAATAGGTAAATATAAAAGATTAATGTGTATATATGTATATAAATATAAAACATAAATCTTTTAAATTATTTTGCAAACATACCTTATAATTTAAACTGATAAAATAATATAATCACATATAAACTTATATAGTCATATAAGATTATATATGATCAGATCATAATGTTGCATCTCAAAGTATCCGATAGATGGCAATCTGATTCTCGTATTTAAAATTTGATGAACAGTGGTATAAGAACGGTATCAGACACGGCAGTGTCGTGCTAAGTTGCGCCAAGTTATGTAAATCGTGGAACGGCACAACTTTTACAAAATATTTTTATTTTGTACTGTTACCTCTGTAATTCTTTGTGACCACTAAAAAATACACATGTAAACTTTGTATTTAAATATCTTGTATTCCCTTGTTAAATTTAAATAAAATTTTTTAATCTTATAAAATTGTTATCATACATTCTTTTCTAATTGACACAATGTAAAGATTTTTCAAAATAGTGCAACAATTATTTTTTGAGGCAATATATATATATGTTCTCTCTGTAATTGGCGCTGTAATTTAAAGAGATATCATTTTTTTTTGTAATTGTAATAGATCACTTGAAGCGTGACTCTTCTTTTTGATAATTAAGGTAACATAATTTTGTGATGTGTATCACTTGGGTTATAATTTTTCGGAAATAAAGATACTACTGCTTAGATTTTTTCGAGATTTTTCGAGATATAGATAAAGATTACGTCTACCACTTGTTACTTAGGTTTTTTCGAGGTATAATACTACCACTTTCTTTTTTTTCGAGGTAACAACATATACACTACTATGCGTGTACTTGGCGCCTTTTTTTACCTTTTTTTTAAAAAAGGTAATTTTGTACGGTGTATCCCACCGCCGGCCGGCGACGATCGGCCACGCGTTAAAAGCGCGACTTCCAGAGGCTTTCCTGGGCTCAATTTTTAACGAATCTGAACGACTGACCCCTCATTTTGTAGGTCTCTTCAAGCCCTACAACTTTGTCAGTGGCGGCATATTTCTATCTATTAATGGAAACGAGATAAACGCAAAAAAACCGCGACAAAATACATTTTTTTCCACTTTCACCGGCTAGAACTCGACAAATCTTGATTTTAAGTTAGGGTCTTCACGAAATGAATTGTAGGGCTTTAAAAGAGCTACAAAATGAGGGGTTAGTCAATCATGTACGGTCAAAATTCGCCGAGTTATTGCGAAAAAACGAAATTTTTTATTCCCCCTCCCCCCCTTAAAAACCCATCGGTCCGATTAACCCGAAAACTCAGAAATAAGCTCTTCTACATCCCCCCAACAACCCTAAAAAGGTTTCATAAATCTCTCTTCACTTCCGAGCAAAAGCCTTTTTTTTTGTCTAATTTGACTGGACTATTTGTTCCGATAATATTTGCAGCGATATATAATAAGGGTTTCTTAAGAATAATTTAAAGCAAAAGGTACTTTAGGAGCTAATATCTGCTTGAGCAACCTCTTGGACCGAGATACTCGCGTTGTATTTTATTAAAAAGTTATTCGAATTGTGCCAAGCGTATGAAACTCTCATCGGATGAATTTAAGGAGCTATCACATTGCAATTTATCTACGCTTTCTGTAAAGTATACCAAGAAGTCTATTTCTCATTATAATATTTATTGCAATATCATTTCGAGTATTAAAGTTTTATATTTTATCTTTGCAGGATGAAATACTAATACTAATAATATTAAAATACTTGGATTTGATAACGTTATGCCGCATGAATAAAGTAAATAGGCGCTTCAATTATATTATTTAACACGAGACCCGAAACTCTATACACGTTTAAACATATGCGACTGACAAATATATTACGCGCAATGTATTTCGTTACTTTACAGCTAGATGTAAATATTTGCAACAGTTAGATCTTACAGAAAGTTACTTTGATGTTAAGGATTTCGTAAACTTTCTTGATAATTGCGGCAGAAAAACGCATTTAAGATTAAGTCAATGTCGCTGCGACTTCTATTTAAATCCTGCCCTACTTAAAACTTCAGAGATATGTAAAAATTTAAAAGGTATGCTTTACTATATGCATATACATACATATATACATATAATGCATATATATTATTTCTTTAAAAATAATATTCAAATAAATATATATGTATGATAAAAATATATGGATAATAAAAATCAGTTAATTAATTATTATTTACCTTATAATTTCTAAATTCTTCCATTCTATTGTTACCTCAAAACCCCGGAATTGTGGAATATTATTTTGAAGGATAGCAAGGGAAAGGCTATCTAGAGGAGGGGGGATAGGAAGACGTAACTAGATCTTATCGTATCTCAGGTACACGCAGGAAAAGACGCGTGCCTCGAGACGCACGTTTCGGGAAACTCCAGTCACGGGTCAACGTCCAGAAGGGACGCTATAACGCCTACTGTGAGTTTCGTGCACTCGTGGTCCTATTTTTGGTCAAGGAAATTAATCCATATAACCAGGGATCGGACCGTGTGCGATTTCGGAGAGAGCAAGGGAGCTGAGGACGAGGTCTTATTCTAATAAATGAATGGTATTCTTTTTGCTTTTACAATTAATATACATTTATTATTAAACAAGGCATTTAAACATTCATTATAAAAGAAAAGATCTAATAGAATTAACCGGAATGTGATTGCAACTGAGAAGTAGACAATTCATTATATATGTATGTGAATGTGTGTGAGGTGTATGTGCATGGAAAAAAGGGCGCGAATGTTACAATGGTACGGAGGTCATCGAGCAGGATTTTGATTATCTTGACACCCTGCTTGGGTTATTACAAAATCGTTATTGATGAAAGAATTACATGGAAAGAAAGAAAAGAGAAATTAAATGGTGTAATGTTATGTACATATTGAGAATCATGCAAATTGAACGGGGAATTGAAAACATTTATAGTAAATTAAATGTGGGGTGCATGTGAGCTGTATGTCGGACCGCAATAAAAATAAAATAAGCAAATATGTCGCGATTAAATGTACATAATTATTTAATTATATATATATTATAAATCTGCGGTAGTTGAGACGGAGAAATGACATTCTAGGATCCGATAATTCAATAGACTTTTTTGTAGGAGAAAAGTTATAGATGAAAGAAGATTTGAGGAACTTAATACTTGCTAGCCCTTAGCGTTTTCTCTTTTTGACGGAGTTTCAAGATCTCATGGCTCTGCAGATCGGTGGTGGTTTCCATCGGCATGATGATTTTGTTTTGAGACTTAACGCGCACAGAATTTAGTTATAATAAAAATAAAAGCAACGGCACGAGACGAGACTTTGAAAATGATTGTAGTAAGAATGATGTTCCACGCGGACTCAACTATCTAGAATTTTGGAATCGAGAGTGATGATGGGTGTCCCGCTGTCGCGGTTTATATACTATTTGTCGTGGGAAAATGTCTCGATTTTTGGTGATTCGGTTTGTTTTTCTCACGGAACTTTTCGTCAGTTCTCGCTCGTTAGGGGATTAAGTTAAACGAATATCACGAATCGAGACGTTAGATCCGAACCAAATATTTTATTATCACGAATCGAGACGTTAGATCCGAACCAATGTTAATAGATATAATTCTCAGATCTCTCGCGTGAGTCGGTTATCATCTAAGTTGGAAGGCTTCTCACGAAATTTTCATGACAACCCCTTGATTTATATGGTGGCTTAACGATATTATCGACCGGTGCGAGCAGTTTTGATAAAAAGATTTTGTTTAATTTGTCTGAGAAATTCGTCTCTTCGATTTGACACCTATAAGAATGTAAGGAAATAACCTGTTTGCCGATCGACAAATACCGCTCTGGTTCTTATCCTAAAGATAATTTTTACTGGGAAAACTTCTTACGAAATGTTCCCACGAAAAGTCGTTATAAAAAAAGAAAATTATAGAGTCCACAAGACGTAACACTATCAATATTTTGCTTTAAATATATCTTCCAATGTATCGTGTTAACAAATTATCAAAATAACATATAAATTATATTAAAATGGCATAAAGTACGCACAAAAATGTAGAGAGCTAGGGTCGGTTTTACATCAAAAACAAAACAAAAATTAAACTTTTGGGCACATAGAGCTGTCACTGACGACAAATATTTGCTTATACAAAAATACTGCAGTGTATATATATATATATATATATATATATATATATATATATATATATATATATATTGTATAATGACAGAGAACGAGAATTCTATTGTAGCGTGGACGTAAAGTAAGGGCCAAGCATAAAGTTTGTTGTAACTTTTTCCGACAAAGTCGTAAACGTAAGTCAGTGTCGGTGCACTGTCAAGCCGAGGGCTGAGTCTCAACAGATCGCAGCGTGGTAACTGCTCTACCGAGTACAACACCCCGCCAGGTACTTAAGTCGTCTACAGACAATTCCGAGTCTCGACATCGAACTTGTAAAACTCATGTTCGACCGTTAGACGCCGTGCCGTCGTAAGCGGTGAGATCCCGACGACGGGCAGAGGCGCCGTACGGCAAACCGGGCTCGTGCGACGACCGGGTCCCCGCGAGGGGACCGGCCGCCTAGTAGTGTGTCACATTGTTTTGAGCCTTTCGACTCACGAGACTCCTAGAGTGCGGAAGTCAACGCACAAAGATCGATGTTAGCATATGCCGTATCCATCGCGTGATAATCCAACTTTCCATGCGGAGCGAGGTCGACCTCTCATTCTACCCCTTGCTTACAAAGCGAAACAAGGTCTATCGTTGTACAGTTCCATATGGGTTTTCAATTACCCATGCGAAGCGAGGTCCAACTTTTTTTTTTTTTTAATAACCAAACGATGGAAATGGTCAATGACCTTGACTTTCTTAGATGTCTCTATACATTACATTTAAACTTAAGTTGTGCCGTACCGTGATTTATATACTATCTTATTTATACACCATCGTTCATTAAATTTTACGATTATTAACACGAGAAGGGATGCGATGCTATCCAACGGCGATGATGATATTTGCATAAAGAGCAAATCTTATATAATACGTACTATGTTCTATTATTATTTCCTGACGCCAGACCATGCGACACTTCTGCTACGTTTATGCTGTTACGCGACTGCAGTGCATGTTCGATTTTTGCCCCGTTTCTGCCAGCACAGTATAAGCTTAAGACTTTAGTCTGCTTCTTGTCGACATATCATATCAACAAGCAATACTTAAATTTTACTCTTCGTATGCTGATATATTCTTCTTTAGTTTTGTAGCATTTCTGCATGCCATTATATTACGTTGTCAAATTCTACTAAATTTCTGCTTTATTTTTACGCACATTATTTGACACGACAGAACATGCTTTGCTATTGCCAAAATTGTGCTTGTAAGTATAGCATGCAACACACGGTTTACAAAAGCCTTACTCTCTGGGAAAAATAAAAACGGTTTTAACCCACTTTGGGACCCATGGTTATAATAATCAAATTATTTGGATATCGTAACCCTAATTAACATTTTGGTTAGTGCCCCTTAAGTGAAAGTTATCTTTACGTAACTGAATATCGACAGAACTAATTAAGAGAATTGACTAGTGTAACTTAAAAATCTTTGAAATAGATCGATAGAATAGCTAATTATGATTTTTAGTTACGCGTAATCGTGGGCTACCCTAAAGTGGGTTAAATTATAACCGTTTTTATTTTTTCCCAGGGTAAAAACTTCTGGGAAAATGCCGGCAGTATGCCAGCAATTCAAACATAAATAAATATACAGCAGATTTTCCACTGCGTTCTCATTAAGCTTATTTTCTAGCTACGAGATTTGCTGCCACAATATATATGTAATCGCAAAAACGCGGCAGAAACCGCGCGTGCAGAACGTGCCATCACATCATGATGTCAGATTCTGGTTCATTTTTACGTACATTATCTGACACGGAGAGCATGCTTTATTTGCTACTGCCAAAATTATGCCAGTATAGCATGCAGCATATAGTTTGCAAAACTTGCTTTTAGCAGACTTGGCTATCTGGATCAGTTTTTATTGGCTTTCTCTGAGTTTCAGTTTTTGTTAATCTCACGTTCTCTGAATTTGATTGATGAATGGATTTTATGTCTTTTCGCTGGTTAGTCACAAAATATTCATTTATGTCAAAATATTTTGCGGACTATGAATATTAGCAAAATTTTCCTTTCCTGAAATTTACACTGTCTTTGTACATTCAATTTTTAAATACTCACCTTATATTCTTCACGGGGAGTTCGAGATAATTTAATTTATTTATCATTTGGATCGCTGAAGATAGCTCAAAGAAAGCTGAAACATAAGATTTATAGTTTATATTAAATTATTAATTAAATATTACATAAGCGTCAACTGAAACGCGGTTGAAAGGGATAAGTAGGGAGAGTAAACGAGATGAGCGTGAAGTGGGAGAATAATGAGATAAGTATGGAGGGGAGAATCATCGATGAGACGATCGAGAATTCGGAGAAGAGCAGAGATCAGACGTAAGAGAGGGTTCATGGAAAGTGGATCGATCTGTCCTTAAGAAGGTACCTATCCGTACGAGAGATCCAGAGGATCCGATATTGCAAGGGTCCGAGTTATACTCGGTAGACTTACAGCCCGCTTCCGCGGAGGGACAAAGACGTGACACGGACCAGCATTAAGTTCTCGGGGCCTCGCAGCTCAGGAGGAGCCTTCGTTTCTTGCGTGGCTAATGATCGGGAAGATCCAGCCCTACGTGGCATGACGTGGCATGACGTGGCATAACCGACTCGAGACGATCCTGAACCTCCGCTTGTTGAGGCAACGCGTTGGCGACGGAGGACGTTACGAACACCGCACGGCGTGAGCTCTCTCTCTCTCTCTCTCTCTCTCTCCCCCCTCTCTCTCCCTCCCTCCCTCCCTCCCTCTTCCCTTCTCGCCGTTAGTGTATGTAATAGGTACTGGGGGAATATGTCACACTTAACAAAAATTTGACTTTTTTTCTAGTTTTCTTTCTCTTTGAAGTATCTTTGCATATTAGGTCTCTTTTTTCCTTCTTTTATCTGTCATTTGTACATGATTTTAATAAAATATTTTGATTGCTTATTATTAAAAAGAAAGACATACAAAAGTGTTGCAAAATGGCATATGGGTAATATGACACATAGTATAAGGTAATTTACTACATACAAATATGTAGTGATTTAACTTCAAAAGTTACTTTATTTATAAAAACAGTACAAATAGTCTTTAAAATAAGTCAGTATAAATAGTTTTTAACATAAAAAATAAAATTTTAAAATTAAATTGTAATATTAAAATTTTTGTAATATTGGATTGCAACATTTAACATTAAAATAAAAAATAAATCTTAAAAACTTTAAAACTTTAAACCTTTCAAATTTTAAAATCTTATAAACCTTAAAATTTTGGAACTTTGTAAATTTTATAACTGTCAACAGTGTCAACTACATTTTTTTCTTTTTAGTCTTCCTCGTATACATTTGAGGCATTATTGTTTAAAACATGTGTTTAAAAAAATGTGTTTTTATTACTTTCTTTGTATTTCAATATTATTGAAATAAAAACTAATACTGCTAGGAAATAAATAAAACTTATGAAAAACGTCAGATATAGAACTATGAACAATTTCATGATATTTACAAGAGCGTTTTTAGTCGTAGTTTTGTTAAACATAACGAGTGGGATATTTTCTACACTGGCATATTCCCCCCAGTTACCCTATGCGAAGCGCGCGCTCGGCGATATATATATATATATATAGATATATATATATATATTCAAACGATAGGTACTTTAATTTATTATATATATACATTTTCTACATTTATTATATATATATATATATATATAGTGTTGCGCCCGTGCTCTGACGCCCGTTACATAGCGGCGAGTTGCGAAGCGTCCCTGACGACCGGCTGTTATTGATTTATCGATTGACCACGATTTGTTGTTGTTTGTTCTGGGCCTCCGTCTCCGAGCGAACGTGACGGCTCGATTCTGTATTTGAATCCGTTTGCTCTAATAAACGAGTCTTCCTTTTTCTACATTGTGTCGCCTCATTGACCGCGAGTGCCGGTTGCGCGAGTGAGTGAGTGTGTGAGCAGTGAGACGCGAACGCGGACTCGGCGAGCGCAACAATATAATAAATTAAACTATCGTTTAAACGAGGCACATCAAGAAAAACGGCCGGTAAAACGATGCAAAGACATTTTGCTCCATGATAACGCCAGGCCCTATGTTGCTCATAAGATCAAACAAACGCTGTAATCTCGAATGGGAAGTCCTTTTCCACCCAGCGTACTCTCGAGATATCGCGCTGTCTGATTACCACTTGTTTTGGTCGATGCAGCACAGCCTCTTCGATACACACTTTCAAAATGAAGTAGATGCTAGAAAATGAGTCGACAACTTTATCGCGTCAAAAGACAAAATCGACATTCTTTCGCCGCGGCATTCGTATGCTGCCTAAAAGATGGCAAAAAGTGGTAGATGCAAATGGAAAATATTTTAATTAAAATTAATTAAAATAATTGTGTACCATTTCTTTTGTATTAATAAAAGAATTTTTGTAAAAAACGGCAGGAACTTAGTTATACTCCAATATTACAGTAACTTTATTGCTCATTATCCGATTAAATATACAACATTATAACATATACTGCATATAACACAACGCAGTAGATTTTTAATCTAATTATTAATATTTAATTAAATAATTTTTGGAAATATTTTTCGAAAGAGTTACATATAAAATAATACCGCGTAATTGCGCTAATGTTTTTAGGTCATAAAATTGAATTTTTGATGCTGTCATTTCAGTAGATACTGCTTTAGTTATTGTAGCATTAATGATTCTCTATCTTGAAGGAAATAGATAAGAAACAATTTTGCCAAAAATACAAATTTCGTGATTAAACATATATTAATGTATCGTCAGATACTCCGTGCAGAATTTAGTTGTATGCATATGAAACCTTATCAACCATAATTATATAATATGGCAATAAAAAGAAAGAGTTCTTATCTACTTATTCACAATAGTAGATTGTAGGTATAGCAAATATCCGAAAAAACTCTATTAGCTTGAATATAAGCGTACATGCTGATGATCTGTTAATAACAAAAATTAAGTTATTGTTATTTCGATCTGTCTCAAAATATATATGATATAATACAAGACGATGTTAGAATAATAGAACGATGGAAAACATGAGAGACGTGAAACATTTTCTAATATAATTTACGGAAAATTTATGTAATTTATTTTACTTTTAAAGAATTAGAAAATATTAAAAAAAATTGTTATATGTATTATAATGACTTTATACAAGTCGTTTTGAAATATATTTTTATTTTCCGGTTTTGAAATCGTTAAGAAATAACACAGTTTCTACAAATATAATCACAGTGTTTACATAATTTATCACAAGATCATGTTTGTTAAATACTAAATATACGCATGTTATCGTGTTCACGATTTCAGTCCAAATTCAGTTCATATAGATAATACTTGTGAAGGTGAGAACATACATTTGAATCAGAAAACTCTTAAATTTCGTTTACATCTTTTGATAGAATATTTCTAATAATTCTGCAGATTATATAGTTGTAATATTATTGCAATTATATTTTAAAAAACTTTATTAAATATTATAATAATTATTATTATATATCTACAACAAAATACTTATCTCAAAAGCTATTAATATGTGATTTATTATTAAAGATATTAGATATATTTTTGTAGTATTACTAAAAGATTAATTCAAAGAGATTAGCCGGGTTTGTATGGGAAATCTGCCCCCGCGGCTTTTTCGATTTGCACTTGGGGGATCGATTTGACAATAAATAAAAATAATTCAGCTAAACTTTTAGCTCTTTATCTCAAACGATTTTCGAGATTTTCAAAAAAACCACTTTTTTCGATTTTATTTTTTTTTCAATAGTAAAATTTAAAATTAATGAATGGTGATTTTTTTTCTAATTCTTAGGAGTAAAAGAGATGAAAAAACACTTTCATTATGAATCTCAGGTGGAAAGCCGATTTTTAAGAACAGAAATAAAACTATAATCATTTTTTTTACCGATGTTATTTAAAAGTGTCCACCGCCAAACTTTGTCAGAAAATGTCTTCTATACTCTTTACACTCAGGAATTTTTTCATTTTTTTGAAGTGGTGGAACATTATGAAAAAAAATAAAAACTAATTATTTTTTTCAAAATTTGCGTTTGAACGCATTAAAACTCTTATACTGCTAGAGAAATATATAGAAAATAATTTTTTAACTGAAAAAACACAACTTACTTACAAAAATATTTAAAAATTAAGAAATGCATTACTTTTCAAAAATAAAGGACATTAAAAATTTTTGAATTGACGTTAAAAAGAGTGACCCCAAATCAGTAGTTTTTTCGCTATTTTGGTCCCGCGATATTGGAACTGAATTGTGTATCAAATGATACACCTTATGACGAGACATCAATCACAAAAAATTGTTTTTTGAGGTGAGAATTGGCCCCAGAGATATGGGAGGTCAAAGTAGTTAAAATTCATTAAATCGTCAGCCCGTACGCTTTAAAGCACGAATTTTTCTTTCAGTCCGATAATTTAAAACTTCGTACCCGGGGGTTTTGCTAGCTGCTGACAATGAATTTGACGTCAGATTTTTACACATACTTATGGATCGATTTACTTAACAAGAAAAAAAAATTAAAACATTTTTTAAATACATAGTTCGTCATATTAAATCGGCCATTATAAATTTTAAAAATCTGACTTCAAATTCATTGTCAGCAGCTAGCAAAACCCCCGGGTACGAAGTTTTAAATTATCGGACTTATTTCATGCTTTAAAGCGTACGGGCTGACGAGTTAATGAATTTTGACTACTTTGACCTCCCATATCTCTGGAATCAATTCTCACCTCAACTTAAAAATTTTTTGCGATTGATGTCTTGTCATAAGGTATCATTTGATACACAATTCAGTTCCAATATCGCGGGACCAAAAATAGGCGAAAAAACCACTGATTTTGGGGTCACTCTTTTTAACGTCAATTCAAAAATTTTTAATGTCCTTTATTTTTTGAAGTAATGCATTTCTTAATTTTTTAAATATTTTTGTAAGTAAGTTGTGTTTTTTCAGTTGAAAAATTATTTTCTATATATTTCTCTAGCAGTATAAGAGTTTTAATGCGTTCAAACGCAGGATTTTGAAAAAAAAATTAGTTTTTATTTTCTTTCATAATGTTCCACCACTTCAAAAAAAATGAAAAAATTCCTGAGTGTAAAGGAGTATAGAAGACAGTTTCTGACAAAGTTTGGCGGTGGACACTTTTAAATAATACAGTAAAAAAAATTATTATAGTTTTATTTCTGTTCTTAAAAATCGGCTTTCCACCTGAGATTTATAATGAAAGTGTTTTTCATCCCTTTTACTCCTAAGAATTAGAAAAAAATCACCATTTATTAATTTTGAATTTTACTATTGAAAAAAAAATTAAATCGAAAAAAGTGGTTTTTTTTTTAATCACGAAAATCGTTTGAGATAAAGAGCTAAAAGTTTAGCTGAATTATTTTTATTTAATGTCAAATCGATCCCCCAAGTGCAAATCGAAAAAGCCGCGGGGGCAGATTTCCCATACAAACCCGGCTAATCTCTTTTTCTTTAAATTGTAGGAAAGATTTTCTTTGTCATATCCTAGTCATGTTTATATTCTGCTTTTGGTTTTAACTTGTGATTATCATGCTTTCGAGAAGGACTCGATACCTATTGTTTTGCACGCTTCAGTTGATCACGCGTTTCCTTTGTAATAACTCTTAGGCGTGTTGTCAATTGGACCACGTAATGTTTGGCAAGGAGAGAAATCAGCTCTCGAGGGCCTGATGCTTGATAGTGGTCAGAATTCCAAGAACAGCGAAAAGAGAGAGGTTGGCCGTGCTAGTTTTTGAAAACATCATTTTTTAGACTCACAGAGATATTTCGTGTGTTTTTATTTTTGAATAAATTAAAATTGAAGGTACAAAGAAAAAGAAAAGAGACGTTCCTTAAAAACCTAATACGTTATTCTACAAGATAAATAAAGTTTAATCATTATATCAACCCTGGCGAAAATTAAGAAGCTTTATAAAGCGTTGACAACCGTTCAATGAGGGTTTTTTGAGAGTTTATACGCTTTCAAACTTTATAAGAACGCTTACACAACGCCGTGGATTTTGAACGCTTCCAGAACGCTTATAAAACGCTGTATATAACGTTTCATGAAAGTTCTGAAATGCTGAGGCAACGCTTTTCAGAGAACGCTCAGTAAACGCTGCGTGCAGAGAGTTTGCTGTCAGATTTTTCAAACGTTTAGCAAACGCTTTTCCCAACGCCGTAAGACAAGCGTTTTCAATCCGTTCAGCAAACGCTCTTCCGATGGCGAATTGTAGAGGCGCAGTGAACGATTTGTAAGGCGTTAACGCAAACGGCTTGGAGACGTCCAAGAAACGCTTGTCCCGACTCCGTAACACTAAGCGTTTTCCCTCCGTTCAGCAAACGTTCTTCTAACAATGCCGCTAGGCGGCGTATCTTTCTCGCATTTAAAATACATCCAGCCGCGTATATATAAGCAGACCCGCAAAACCCATTTTCATAGGAATCTTTAAAATTTGAACAGCATATTAATGTAAAAACGCTCTACACACACGTGCAAGTAGAAAAATATTGACTATACTGCGAGGCGAAAAGCAGACTTTAACATTTAACGTTTGAAGCAATTGTTACGCGAAGTACACAATTCTTATAGCGGTGGACGCATACGACACCTAACCTGTAAAGATCTGGCAACACTGCATTGCCGCTAAAGCTTTAAGTCTTTCTCTTCAATACTTTTTCTTTCATTAATCTTCCTTGTAACGTACAACAGACATTTCGCTTATATTTCTTCTAATTCAAAAAACCTCAATAGCATAACCTCAAAATCTCAATAACGCGAGCATCGCGAGCTAACCTCAATGGCATATGACATTACTGACGCGAGTCGCGAGCATACAGTGTTGCCAGATTGGTAAGACCATACAGGATTGGTTGAAAACGGTACAGTTTAGTCAAAAGTTTTACATAGATAAGTAGAGTTTTCCGTACATTATCGTATGCAGTGTGACCATTATTTTTGACTAATACTGTCGCGATACAACTACCTTA